>NC_092166.1:37358367-37605992 GCF_045791955.1 Oncorhynchus clarkii lewisi | reverse complement strand
CACACACACACACACACACACACACACACACACACACACACACACAGGCACATTTACCTAAACACACACACATACTCATACATGCATGCACGGATCACTGACAACCAATTTATCATGTGACTGTGAGGCCATTCAAGCTTCAAGAGCAGCATATATTTCACCCATGTGTTAACAGTCTTCATGCACCAGGGTTTTTCCAACTGTCCTCCACATCACTGTTTTGCCAATCAACGGTTATATTGAGCTATACTGTGTGCATGTTTGTCCTTGTTGATGCATGCTTCAATTTATTTATTTTATTTTATTCACCTTTATTTAACCAGGAAGGCCAGTTGAGAACAAGTTCTCATTTACAACTGTGACCTGGCCAAGATAAAGCATAGCAGTGTGACACAAACAACAACACAGAGTGACACAATGACTGAACTGAGCCTTCAGATGAATTATTTGTTTTCCATATAGGACAGCATGCAATACTCTGTCCCTCCTCTCTTATGTTAGATATCTGGTTTAACAGAGATAGGCACAAGCTCGCTCTCTCTTCCTCTCTGTCCCTTCATCTCTATCTCTACCGCTCTCTCTATCTATCTTTCTCTCTCTTTCTCTCACTGCACATCCCCCATAAAGGCCCAGCATAAAGGGAAAGGGAAACTACCAGTAACTTGCTGAGGGCTACAAGCAATGTGAATGGTTTCCTTATATAGACCTATGCTCATAAATGTTTCACATCATGCACTTTTATGTATTATGTAGCCCAGGCAGCAGTGCCTCTCTTATGGCTATTACCCCAATGTTTTACAATTATAATATTCTAGACTAAATAGAGGCTATTATGGTGAGTATATTCATCAAGAAATACGTGTCCCCATATCCTCAATATGATTTATTTAGATCTCTTCTTGTTATTTCTTAGGCTGTCCGTTGGTGGGCGCTAAGTGGAGGAGGCCGTTGGAGCGAATGGGTAGGACGCCTGCCTCCATCACATGGTCCAGCGTAACCGAGAAACCTCGAGCACAGATGGAGCAGGACGGGAAACCGAGAGACGAGCCCCTCTGGTAGCGGCGAGAAGCATCCTCTGAAATAAAACATAAGCTGCCCCTTCTGCAGCAGAAACGGAAAAACGGACGCAAGAAAAAAAGCAACAACAAAACCGACAGTTTTGCACAGTGTCATGCTGCTTTCGCGTTTAATAATATCACGGAAGAGTCAGGGAAGGTTGTGAGTGAGTGAGGGGGTGGATCTTTTTGCTGAGAATGAAATCCAAGGCGCTTGTTGTCCCAAGTGAATTCATTTGAAGAGCTTGCAGAGACACAGAGCGACCGGGATGCCGCCCAACATCGCTCCACCTATTCATCCGCGAGGTTAAGTGAGTATAATTGTTGGGGGGGGATATACTTTTACCGTTTGACACCTCTTCCATTTGTAGTCTACTTTTGATCAACATTGTCTGCGTTCCGTCAGTGATGTGACGGGCCACTATGAGAGCGGTCAGAGTATTCTAGGCGATTCCACCTGTCTGATCAATGATTCATACTCAGCAAAGTGCTCTAGACAATCAGTCAGTGATGTGAGGAACTTGTTTCTTTCCTTTGGGAATTGCGCGCGTCCCCGATAATGGTCGAAATGTAATGCGTTAACACTTCATTAATTCATACACAGTGCACAATAATTCTGATTTAGAGGTCAGGCCAGTGCAGTTTGAACTTCTGAACATGTCTCGTAGGCTACTTAACAATTAAAACCAGAAAGATGAATGAATAGATGCCCCCGGTTAGTGGAGCTCCCATCAGTTCTGAAGCACACAATTAATAGTCTGACAGACAGCAGGGGAGAGAGGTGCAGATCAAGATGTTATTAATTAATGGTCTGAAAGACAGCAGGGGAGAGAGGTGCAGATCAAGATGTTATTAATTAATGGTCTGAAAGACAGCAGGGGAGAGAGGTGCAGATCAAGATGTTATTAATTAAGTCATGACATCATCATCCTGTCCAGGCTTGTTGCAGCCTGTCTGTTCTAGATGTAGATGTTGAAGACCTGTGTTTAGTAGACTGGCTTGAAGAGGGTGTGAAGGGACCGGGTCTCCCTTTTAAAACATAATGGACAAATTATGCATATTTATAGTTTATAGTATTTATTGATTCCCAGCTATTCTCAGAGTTGTGTGTGTGTGTGTGTGTGTGTGTGTGTGTGTGTGTGTGTGTGTGTGTGTGTGTGTGTGTGTGTGTGTGTGTGTGTGTGTGTGTGTGTGTGAGGGAGGGAGGGAGGGAGGGATGCACAGCGGGTTTCACGGTGCATATCGATGAATGGATTCCTCTTACTATGCAGCAGTGGTTCCCAGCTTGTTGTGTGTGTGTGTGTGTGCTTCACCCCATTACACTCATTGTGTTGATTTAAGCAGGAGAGTCACCCCAGAGAGCTGTGCTCCTGTTTCTCTCATTATGAAGTGATGCCCAGAATCACTTTTACACTGACAATCACACCAGGAGAAAGTTGGATGAGAGCAGAGCTATACTCAGCAACATTACCAACTGAAACAAACAAATGCAGTCTTCTTTCCAGACAGGAGGTTGTTTGGGGGGGGGTCAAATAATTAGTTACCTTGTCTGATGCATGAGGAGTCACGGAGACACTTAGACTTTATTTCAAAGTCCTAATTTGGTCTTAAATCCTGCATACAACACAGGTTCTATCCCCAGGCTATTATCTCCACCCACGTAATGTCATGCACGCACGCACGCAAACACACACACACACACACACACACACACACACACACACACACACTAAAATGTACTGATCTACTGCATACTTACACTGTAGCATTTCTAAGAACTGACAAACCTCTCTTGGTTCCATAGCATGTCTCTCCAGAGCCCTTCTCCAGGCATGATATCTTAAAGATTAAGCCTTTCTCTCCTGCAGGCGGAACAAGGGTCCTCTCTATGGGGTGACAGAACAGTCAGCCAGACCCCACTTGGCCTGGGGACAATTTCAGAGACCGCAGAACATCTCTGTCTCTCTTTTTTTAGATTGGATTGGCACCCTGGCAAATTAATGTGTGTGTGTGTGTGTGTGTGTGACAAGGCTCCAGACTAACATTTTCCCCTGGTGGCACTAGTGACACACACTTTTTCAGTTGATGGCACCAGCCCATGATTTGTTCGCACATTCATTTTATAAAGTCAATCACAGTGCTTTATTAGGAGGTGTAACTGAGATGGTATTCAATGAATAAGTTGTTTCATCTAACATGTCCATGCAGGAATGGATGATTCAAGATATTTTGATGGGCAACCTAATCCAGTGATCGTCATAAACTTTGGCCAGACATTAGGCTAGTGTTTTTATATTTTACTGTTCAAATAGGGCTCCAGAATTTTCAGAATTTGCTTTTGTTCAATAGAGATGAACTTGTCCATTTATTTGGGAAAGATTCACTACCTGAGTAAGTGGAAACTCTAAAGACAGTGTTACGGTTTTCTTCGGGTGAAGTAGAGTCGGACCAAAATGCAGCGTGGTAATTTAGATTAATCTTTAATAATGATGAAAAAAAACGAACAATACAAAAACAAGAAACGTAACACGAAAACCTAACAGCCTATACTGGTGCAAAACAAACACAGAGACAGGAACAATCACCCACGAAACACTCAAAGAATATGGCTGCCTAAATATGGTTCCCAATCAGAGACAACGATAAACACCTGCCTCTGATTGAGAACCACTCCAGACAGCCATAGACTTTGCTAACCACAATCTCAATACCTACGAAAACCCCAAGACAAAACACACCACATAAATAAACCCATGTCACACCCTGGCCTGACCAAATAAATAAAGAAAACACAAAATATTAAGACCAGGGCGTGACAGAACCCCGCCCCCCAAGGTGCGGACTCCCGACCGAACAACTAAACCCATAGGGGAGGGTCCGGGTGGGCGTCTGTCCACGGTGGCGGCTCCGGCTCGGGACGTGGACCCCACTCCAACCAAGTCTTAGTCCCCTTGTAATGAGTCCTTTGATTGGCGACCCTCGCCGCCGACCTTGGCCTAATACCCCTCACCAAGGACTCCACTGGACTGAGGGGCAGCTCGGGACTGAGGTAGCTCGGGACTGAGGGGTAGCTCGGGACTGAGGGGTAGCTCGGGACTGAGGGGAAGCTCGGGACTGAGGGGAAGCTCGGGACTGAAGGGAAGCTCGGGACTGATCCTGGCTGGCTGGCGGTTCCGGCAGATCCTGGCTGACTGGCGGTTCCGGCAGATCCTGGCTGACTGGCGGATTCTGGCTGAATGGCGGATCCTGGCTGAATGGCGGATCTGGAAGATTCTGGCTGACTGGCGGATCCTGGCTGAATGGCGGATCTGGAAGATTCTGGCTGACTGGCGGCTCTGGCTGCTCCATGCAGACTGGCGGCTCTGGCTGCTCCATGCAGACTGGCGGCTCTGGCTGCTCCATGCAGACTGGCGGCTCTGGCTGCTCCATGCAGACTGGCGGCTCTGGCTGCTCCATGCAGACTGGCGGCTCTGGCTGCTCCATGCAGACTGGCGGCTCTGGCTGCTCCATGCAGACTGGCGGCTCTGGCTGCTCCATGCAGACTGGCAGCTCCTCGCAGACTGGCAGCTCCGGCTGCTCCATGCAGACTGGCAGCTCCTTGCAGACTGGCAGCTCTATGCAGACTGGCAGCTCTGGCTGCGCTGAACATGCAGGAGACTCCGGCAGCGCTGTAGAGGAGGAAGGCTCTGGCAGCGCTAGATAGGCGAGGCGCACTGTAGGCCTGATGCGTGGTGCTGGCACTGGTGGTACTGGGCCGAGAACACGCACAGGATGCCTGGTGCGGGCTGCCGGAGGGCTGATGCGTGGAGGTAGTACTGGATAGACCGGACCGTGCAGGCGCACTGGAGCTCTTGAGCACCGAGCCTGCCCAACCTTACCTGACTCGATGCCCACTCTAGCCCGGCCGATACGAGGAGCTGGTATGTACCACACCGGGCTAAGCACCCGCACTGGAGACACCGTGCACACCACAGCATAACACGGTGCCTGCCCGGTCTCTCTAGCCCCCCGGTAAGCACAGGAAGTTAGCGTAGGTCTCCTACCTGGCGTAGCCATACTCCCTGTGAGCCCCCCCCCCAATACATTTTTGGGGCTGCCTCTCGGGCTTCCATCCGCGTCGCCGTGCTGCCTCCTCATACCAGCGCCTCTCCGCTTTCGCCGCCTCCAGTTCTTCTTTGGGGCGGCGATATTCTCCAGGCTGTGCCCAGGGTCCTTTTCCGTCCAATATCTCCTCCCAAGTCCAGAAATCCTGTGATCACTGCTCCTCCTGCCGCTGCCTGTCACCACGCCGCTTGGTCCTGTTGTGGTGGGTGATTCTGTTACGGTTTTCTTGCGGTGAAGGAGAGTCGGACTAAAATGCAGCGTGGTATTCTTGATACATGTTTTAATAACGAAAAAAAACGAACAATACAAAAACAAGAAACGTAACACGAAAACCTAACAGCCTATACTGGTGCAAAACAAACACAGAGACAGGAACAATCACCCACGAAACACTCAAAGAATATGGCTGCCTAAATATGGTTCCCAATCAGAGACAACGATAAACACCTGCCTCTGATTGAGAACCACTCCAGACAGCCATAGACTTTGCTAGAGAACCCCACTAAACCACAATCCCAATACCTACGAAAACCCCAAGACAAAACACACCACATAAATAAACCCATGTCACACCCTGGCCTAACCAAAATAATAAAGAAAACACAAAATATTAAGACCAGGGCGTGACAGACAGCTACATCGCTAACTCAAAACATAATACCCACTGCTGGTAGCCATGTACAATATTCATCTAATAGTAAGTTCAATGTCCTAAAAAAAACTTTGCAGTTGTAGCCTAGGCTACTACCCATTGAAGCCTGCACTCACAATGGCTGATGCAAATTTAGCTTCGTATCTCAAAGCCAAGAGTAGTGGTTTCCAAAGCTGCCATTTTCCCACAATTAGATTTTGAAATATTACAGCCTACAATCAGATGTCACGGCTTTCGTTGGAAGAAGAAGAGTAGTCGTTGGACCAAAATGCAGCGGGGTACGTGTTCATCTTTATTAGCTTCCCTGACTGAACACAAAATAACAAAAAGAATAGCCAAAACAGTTCTGCAAGGTGCAACCAACACTAAACAGAAAATAATCATCCACAACTAACAGTGGAAAAACAGGCTACCTAAGTATGGTTCTCAATCAGAGACAACGAAAGACAGCTGCCCCTGATTGAGAACCATACCCATCCAAAACATAGAAATACAACACCTAGACATACAAACATACACATACAAACATTCTAATGCCAAAAAATAGAAACATACAAAGCAATCTACGTTCAGGGCGTGACAGAGGGAGTCAAAATGAGAACACACAGACGGCTGCTTTATAAAATATCTGTCTCCGGATTATATCGTCAAACTAAGGGCAACCATGGCATCCGTAACAGAGATGGGAATGGTCCATCCATGTATTCGGGTAAGAGAGTCTAGCTAGCTACATTTTCAGGAATTATATGTTTATACTTTTGTCAGAAAGTCGTTTTCATTGCAAATGAATGCATACTTTTAGCTAGCTAGCTAAGGTTAACTGGCTGTCTCACTATCTAACTAACGTTAAGTTTATGATCTGTTTAATAATATTATTCGTATCTCAGAGCCATTTGCATTGCTAGTTATAGCTTAATGTTAGCTAGCTAACATTGAACCTAGTTGGTTAGTTTCAGCTACCAGCAGATTCATGCAGGGTAGTAATTTAGGAGTTGGGATTATGTTTAGTGATTGCTAGCTAGCTACATGTCTAAACAAAAGACTCCACTATGCAAGTAACCATTTCACTGTAGCATTTTTATTTAACTAGGCAAATCAGTTCAGAATAAATTCTTATTTACAATAACGGCATAGGAACAGTGAGTTAACTGCCTTGTTCAGGGGTAGAAAGACAGATTTGTACCTTGTCAGCTCGGGGATTTGATCTAACAACCTTTTGGTTACTGGCCCAACACTCTAACCACTAGGCTACCTGCAGCCCCATTTAGACCTTCTGTATCCTGTGCTTATGACAAATAAACTTTGATTGTATTTAATGTAGTGTGTGAAGAACAACATGACCTGCACCAAAGTCAAATTAGGATATAACGTGACAGTGTCTAAGTTCTAAAATTCTCCAATAGAATGCCCTGTTTTATTTTGTCACACCCACACCCACAACCGTACACTATTTTCTGCTTGCCATTAATTTGACTTATTTTCCTGTAATAATGAATACAAATTAGCTAAAGTTAAGACGTTGTCAGCTATATGATATGGCCATCATTTGTACTGGCTAGCCTGCTAACTTAATGTAAGCAAGCTAGCTAACAAGCTAAAAAAAAAACAGTGTTTATTGGTGTTAAAATACACCAGTTATGTTATTTTGGATCTGCTGATGTCATGCAGCCTGTCGTTTTTGTGTTTATACTTTTCCATAATGACAACAACAAGTTTGATGCCGGACAACAATAGAATGTCTACAGACATAGTATAAACATGCCTTTAGTTTTGACATTTTTGGTTGTTTAGTACACTACCGTATTCTCTCTGTTTAGCACATGGCCTCACATGATTCCTTAAAGAGATGGGTGGGGCTAAGGCTTAAGAGGGTGTGAACGATGCTGACTGGGTGTAGACAAAGAAGAGCTCTCCAGTAGGTGTACCAAAACATTCCAGGGCCATTTTCTCAAAAATGGGGTTACAAGTTTATCAACTTTCAAAGCAGAATTACTTTCCCATTGTTCCTCAACTGTAGTGTATGATATAGACTTTTCTAGCTCTGAGTCTCTACTTTTATCCAATGTAAAAAACACAATTTCACATTTTGCTACGTAAGACCGAATGGAGCCAGGCGGTCACAAATGATTGGAGTCTGGAGCCCTGGACTATGGCGTGTGTGTGTGTGTGTGTGTGTGTGTCTGTCTATTTGCACATGCATGCATGCTTGTGTGTGTGTGTGTGTGTGTCTGTGTGCTTGTGCGTGGATGGAGGGTCGGTGGGCGTAGATTGGCCAGTTACCCAGACAAATTAGTCCTGGCCTGGGCAGAGAGACCAGGACCTCAGCCTGCCATCGGTCATTAGTACCACAGATCCATGACTGGGAGGTTCAGGGCACCAAAACCCACTGACTGTATAAATCCTCTTAAATTATTAATTCTTTGCATAGGGCAAGACAAGGTTCACAGGCCGAGAGGAGTAGGAGAGGAAAGGCAGAGAGAAGAAGGATGGAGAGTAGGGGAGATGACAGTTTGACTTATCCCCTGGGGCTGGTTGGAGAGTAGTGGAGATGACAATATGACTTATTCCCTGGGGCTGGATGGAGAGTAGGGGAGATGATATGATGAGATAAGAGGGGAGGAGAAGAAGGATGGAGAGTAGGGGAGTTGACCGTTTGACTTATCCCCTGGGGCTGGATGGAGAGTAGGGGAGATGACAGTTTGACTTATCCCCTGGGGCTGGATGGAGAGTAGGGGAGATGATATGATGAGATAAGAGGGGAGGAGAAGAAGGATGGAGAGTAGGGGAGTTGACCGTTTGACTTATCCCCTGGGGCTGGATGGAGAGTAGGGGAGATGACAGTTTGACTTATCCCCTGGGGCTGGATGGAGAGTAGGGGAGATGACAATATGACTTATTCCCTGGGGCTGGATGGAGAGTAGGGGAGATGACAGTTTGACTTATCCCCTGGGGCTGGATGGAGAGTAGGGGAGATGACAGTTTGACTTATCCCCTGGGGCTAGATGGAGAGTAGGGGAGTTGACAGTTTGACTTATTCCCTGGGGCTGGATGGAGAGTAGGGGAGATGATAAGAGGGGAGGAGAAGAAGGATGGAGAATAGGGGAGTTGACAGTTTAACTTATTCCCTGGGGCTGGATGGAGAGTAGGGAAGATGATATGATGAGATAAGAGGGGAGGAGAAGAAGGATGGAGAGTAGGGGAGTTGACAGTTTGACTTATTCCTTGGGGCTGTATGGAGAGTAGGGAAGATGATATGATGAGATAAGAGGGGAGGAGAAGAAGGATGGGGAGTAGGGGGGTTGACAGTTTGACTTATCCCCTGGGGCTGGATGGAGAGTAGGGGAGATGACAGTTTGACTTATCCCCTGGGGCGGGATGGAGAGTAGGGGAGATGATATGATGAGATAAGAGGGGAGGAGAAGAAGGATGGGGAGTAGGGGGGTTGACAGTTTGACTTATCCCCTGGGGCTGGATGGAGAGTAGGGGAGTTGACAGTTTGACTTATTCCCTGGGGCTGTATGGAGAGTAGGGAAGATGATATGATGAGATAAGAGGGGAGGAGAAGAAGGATGGGGAGTAGGGGGGTTGACAGTTTGACTTATCCCCTGGGGCTGGATGGAGAGTAGGGGAGATGACAGTTTGACTTATCCCCTGGGGCTGGATGGAGAGTAGGGGAGATGACAGTTTGACTTATCCCCTGGGGCTGGATGGAGAGTAGGGGAGATGACAGTTTGACTTATTCCCTGGGGCTGGATGGAGAGTAGGGGATATGACAGTTTGACTTATCCCCTGGGGCTGGATGGAGAGTAAGGGGAGATGATATGATGAGATATCCCCTGGGGCTGGATGGAGAGTAGGGGAGATGACAGTTTGACTTATCACCTGGGGCTGGATGGAGAGTAGGGGAGATGACAGTTTGATTTATTCCCTGGGGCTGGATGGAGAGTAGGGGAGATGACAGTTTGACTTATCCCCTGGGGCTGGATGGAGAGTAGGGGAGATGACAGTTTGACTTATCACCTGGGGCTGGATGGAGAGTAGGGGAGATGACAGTTTGACTTATTCCCTGGGGCTGTATGGAGAGTAGGGAAGATGATATGATGAGATAAGAGGGAAGGAGAAGAAGGATGGAGAGTAGGGGAGATAACAGATTGACTTATTCCCTGGGGCTGGATGGAGAATAGGGGAGATGACAGTTTGACTTATCCCCTGGGGCGGGATGGAGAGTAGGGGAGATGACAGTTTGACTTATCACCTGGGGCTGGATGGAGAGTAGGGGAGATGACAGTTTGACTTATCACCTGGGGCTGGATGGAGAGTAGGGGAGATGACAGTTTGACTTATCCCCTGGGGCTGGATAGAGAGTAGGGGAGATGACAGTTTGACTTATCCCCTGGGGCTGGATGGAGAGTAGGGGAGATGACAGTTTGACTTAACCCCTGGGGCTATATACCGTAGCAAAAGTAAGATTAAGGGATTGAAAATAAACTTTTAACTCCTGGAGACACATCTCTAAAGAAGCCTTGCAACTGAAACATTGTTTGACAATGTAGCATCTCCCTTCTACTGTATCCCTATCCCTATCAATGTAACAGCACAGTGGGTGACACAGAGTGCGATTCACATTGGTTGTCACCTATAACTTAGCGGTAGGTCACGTGCACACTCTGTCTTTTCAAGCATTTATCATCATCATTACATGCTCTGGAGAAGATTAGAGCATGGTGCACTTAGGGGTGTTCCTCTGCTGCTTATCATATGATATGATAGCCTATGCATTAGAAGAACTAGGAGAACTAGTCCATAACACTGTAATGATTCATGTCCAACATGGGAGACTCAGATCCTGACACTGGCATGGTAATGTCGGCCTCTTTATGATAGTGTAGTTGAGTAAAAGAGGAGAGGAACCCACAACTCATTAAGCACGTCTTGTAGATAGAAATGGAAATGTGATGGTTTTCTATTCGACACGATAGACCTAGTTGTGTCCATTCTTTCATAACATTTCTATAAGCGACGCTGTGACTATTATCCAAAAAGGCGAAACAGACTAGCATCCATGCTTGTGCACGTCGTGCCTCATTGAACATTATCATTCTGAGAGAGTGACACACATTTCAGCAAGCAAGTAAAAATGTAAAGAGTATTTAGTTGTTTATTACAGTGCTAATTATCCTGAAGGGTAAAAGGTTGAATTATTAGGTGTTAGTAAATTGTGTGGAAGGGAATATCCCTTTAATGGCCTATTTTGTGACACCCATAATCTGGATTTAATCAATGTTTTAATCTGTTGAGATTGGGTTAATTTGGTAATAGGTTCAGAGATCCAGAGAGTGACATATTTATAGGTCTGGTGTCAGTCCCATGGCAGTCAGAGGATTAGAAAAGCTTTAATTATGTGATTCAATGCTGTTTGGAAACAACCAGACTTTGTTTGTGCATGTATCGGGTGGCAGGTAGTCTAGTGGTTAGACTGTTGGGCCAGTAACAGTAAAGGTTGCTAGATCGAATCCCTGAGTTGACAAGGTACAAATCTGTCGTTCTTCCCCTGAACAAGGCAGTTAACCCACTGTTCCTGGGCTATCATTGTAAATACGAATGTGTTAACTGACTTGCCTGGATAAATACATATGGTTATGTTTTAAAATAGTCATGTTTTAAATTGTATCATAATGTGTAAATACGAGGTCACACAATTGTGGGATCAACGTTGTTTCCACGTCATCTCAATGAAATTATGTTGAATTGATGTCGGTGCCCAGTGGGCTATCACTATAACATAACCCCCCCCCCCACACACACACACACAGACAGAGCGAGATGATAGTGAGTTATTAAGAGTGTGTGGACGTTTATTTATTTATGAAAATGTTACTGTTCTCCTGTCTTTTCTAGTTGCTGGATATCATAAGGTTTGGGACAAAATAATCATTGAGTATTGAAAGACATTAGTAAGGGGTATGGGATGTTAGTTCCCTTTCCCTTTAGAATGGACCATTCTCCTCAGTAAATTTCATGAAAATAAAAATGGTAAAACATTTAAAAAAGTGAAACTTTTATTATAAAACTATACTAAATATAATCATGTCAACAAATTATTGATTAAAACACACTATTTTGCATTGACGGTCTACAGTAGCATCCACTGCACCATGGTGTAGCCTGAGGACAGCTAGCATCTGTCATCCTGCATGCTCTTCAACCGATCGCTGCCCGCACCTGCCCGCCCATCTAGCATGACTACTCTGGACAGTTCTGACTTAGAATATGTGGACAACTACAAATACCTAGGTATCTGGTTAGACTGTAAACTCTCCTTCCAGACTCACATTAAGCATCTCCAATCCAAAATTAAATCTAGAATTGGCTTCCTATTTCGCAAACAAAACCCCCTTCACTCATGCTGCCAAACATACCCTCGTAAAACTGACTATCCTACCGATCCTTAACTTCAGTGATGTCATTTACAAAATAGCCTCCAACACTCTACTCAGCAAATTGGATGCAGTCTATCACAGTGCCATCCATTTTGTCACCAAAGCCCCATATACTACCCACCACTGCGACCTGTACGCTCTCGTTGGTTGGCCCTCGTTTCAAATTCATCGCCAGACCCACTGGCTCCAGGTCATCTATAAGTATCTGCTAGGTAAAGCCCCGCCTTATCTCAGCTCACTGGTCAACATAGCAACACCCACCTGTAGCACGTGCTCCAGCAGGTATATCTCACTGGTCACCCCCAAATCCAATTCCTCCTTTGGCCGCCTTTCCTTCCAGTTCTCTGCTGCCAATGACTGGAACGAACTAAAAAAAATCACTGAAGCTGGAGACTCATATCTCCCTCACTAGCTTTAAGCACCAGCTGTCAGAGTAGCTCACAGATCACATAGCTCATCCAACTACCCTCATACTGTATTTATTTATCTTGCTCCTTTGCACCCCAGTATCTCTACTTGCACATCTATTCGCTCCAGTGTTTAATTGGTATATTGTAATTACTTCATCATCATGGCCTATTTATTACCTTACCCAACTCATTTGCACACAGTGTATATAGATTTTTCTACTGTATGTTTGTTTATTCCATGTATTTATTTTGTATTTAACCAGGCAAGTCAGTTAAGAACAAATTATTATTTTCAATGACGGCCTAGGAACCTTGTCAGCTCGGGGGTTTGAACTCGCAACCTTCCGGTTACTAGTCCAACGCTCTAACCACTAGGCTACCCTGCCGCCCCAATGTTCCATGTGTCAGGTAGCAGTTGTCAATGAGAACTTGTTCTCAACTAGCCTACCTGGTTAAATTAAGGTCAAATTAAAATTAAATTAAAATAAATAAAAAATAATTGCCCCCAGTTAAATAATTGAAACACAGAGAGCAGGACTGAATTTAAAGACAAGGAGAGGGGGAAAGAGAGAGAAAGACAGACAGTGAGAGAGTGGTATACTCTGAGGACTAGTGGGAGTCAGATGTAGTGTTGGTTGGTTGTATAAGTGAATCCATTGTTGTTGCGTAAGTATTCTGCTCCCCGAGTCAATACATGTTAGAAACTCCTTTGACAGTGATTAAAGCTGTGAGTCTTCTTGGGTAAGTCTCTATGAGCTTTACACACCTGGATCGTTATTATTTTCAGAATTATTCTCTGTCAAGATGTTGGGGATCGTGGCTTGACAGCAATTTTCATGTCTCGCCATAGTTTTCAAGCAGATTTAAGTCAAAACTTTAACTTGTCCACTCAGGAACATTCACGGTCTTCTCGGTAAGCAACTCAAGTGTAGATTTGGCCTTGTGTTTTAGGTTATTGTCCTGCTGAAAGGTGAATTCCTCTCAGTGTCTGGTGTAGAGCAGACTGAATTAGATTTGCCTCTAGGATTTTGCCTGTGCTTAGCTCCATCCCGTTTCTTTTTATCCGGGAAGATTGATGAGAATATATTTATAGAATACTTAAGATATACTAGAAAAGTACATCTTGTGTTTGAAGTACTGTATATTATGTATTTTTTGTATATTTAAGTATACTTAGGATTTTTGTGCTGGATGATAACCTTTCAGTTTCTAACATTTAAAGTCGAAGTAACGCCAACACATTCTAAATCCAGGAGATGTGGGAGAAGTAACGCCAAAAAATTCTGAATCCTGGAGATGTGGGAGAAGTAACGCCAACACATTCTGAATCCTGGAGATGTGGGAGAAGTAACGCAACACATTCTGAATCCCGGAGATGTGGGAGAAGTAACGCCAACACATTCTGAATCCAGGAGATGTGGGACAAGTAACGCCAACACATTCTGAATCCCGGAGATGTGGGAGAAGTAACGACAACACATTCTGAATCCTGGAGATGTGGGAGAAGTAACACCAACACATTCTGAATCCGGGAGATGTGGGAGAAGTAACGCCAACACATGCTGAATCCCGGAGATGTGGGAGAAGTAACGCCAACACATTCTGAATCCGGGAGATGTGGGAGAAGTAACGCCAACACATTCTGAATCCCGGAGATGTGGGAGAAGTAACGCCAACACATTCTGAATCCGGGAGATGTGGGAGAAGTAACGCCAACACATTCTGAATCCGGGAGATGTGGGAGAAGTAACGCCAACACATTCTGAATCCCGGAGATGTGGGAGAAGTAACGCCAACACATTCTGAATCCGGGAGATGTGGGAGAAGTAACGCCAACACATTCTGAATCCGGGAGATGTGGGAGAAGTATTGCCAACACATTCTGAATCCAGGAGATGTGGGAGCAGTAACGCCAACACATTCTGAACGGGAGATGTGGGAGAAGTATTGCCAACACATTCTGAATCCGGTAGATGTGGGAGAAGTAACGCCAACACATTCTGAATCCCGGAGATGTGGGAGAAGTAACGCCAACACATTCTGAATACGGGAGATGTGGGAGAAGTAACGCAACACATTCTGAATCCCGGAGATGTGGGAGAAGTAACGCCAACACATTCTGAATCCCGGAGATGTGGGAGAAGTAACGCCAACACATTCTGAATCCAGGAGATGTGGGAGAAGTAACGGCAACACATTCTGAATCCAGGAGATGTGGGAGAAGTAACGCAACACATTCTGAATCCAGGAGATGTGGGAGAAGTAACGCCAACACATTCTGAATCCGGGAGATGTGGGAGAAGTAACGCCAACACATTCTGAATCCGGGAGATGTGGGAGAAGTATTGCCAACACATTCTGAATCCTGGAGATGTGGGAGCAGTAACGCCAACACATTCTGAATCCGGGAGATGTGGGAGAAGTATTGCCAACACATTCTGAATCCGGGAGATGTGGGAGAAGTAACGCCAACACATTCTGAATCCCGGAGATGTGGGAGAAGTAACGCCAACACATTCTGAATCCTGGAGATGTGGGAGAAGTAACGCCAACACATTCTGAATCCTGGAGATGTGGGAGAAGTAACGCAACACATTCTGAATCCCGGAGATGTGGGAGAAGTACCGCCAACACATTCTGAATCCAGGAGATGTGGGAGAAGTAACGCCAACACATTCTGAATCCTGGAGATGTGGGAGAAGTAACGCAACACATTCTGAATCCCGGAGATGTGGGAGAAGTAACGCCAACACATTCTGAATCCAGGAGATGTGGGAGAAGTAACGCCAACACATTCTGAATCCCGGAGATGTGGGAGAAGTAACGACAACACATTCTGAATCCTGGAGATGTGGGAGAAGTAACACCAACACATTCTGAATCCGGGAGATGTGGGAGAAGTAACGCCAACACATTCTGAATCCCGGAGATGTGGGAGAAGTAACGCCAACACATTCTGAATACGGGAGATGTGGGAGAAGTAACGCCAACACATTCTGAATCCGGGAGATGTGGGAGAAGTAACGCCAGCACATTCTGAATCCCGGAGATGTGGGAGAAGTAACGCCAACACATTCTGAATACGGGAGATGTGGGAGAAGTAACGCCAACACATGCTGAATCCCGGAGATGTGGGAGAAGTAACGCCAACACATTCTGAATCCGGGAGATGTGGGAGAAGTAACGCCAACACATTCTGAATCCCGGAGATGTGGGAGAAGTAACGCCAACACATTCTGAATCCCGGAGATGTGGGAGAAGTAACGCCAACACATTCTGAATCCCGGAGATGTGGGAGAAGTAACGCCAACACATTCTGAATCCAGGAGATGTGGGAGAAGTAACGCCAACACATTCTGAATCCGGGAGATGTGGGAGAAGTAACGCCAACACATTCTGAATCCGGGAGATGTGGGAGAAGTATTGCCAACACATTCTGAATCCAGGAGATGTGGGAGCAGTAACGCCAACACATTCTGAATCCGGGAGATGTGGGAGAAGTATTGCCAACACATTCTGAATCCGGTAGATGTGGGAGAAGTAACGCCAACACATTCTGAATCCCGGAGATGTGGGAGAAGTAACGGCAACACATTCTGAATACGGGAGATGTGGGAGAAGTAACGCAACACATTCTGAATCCCGGAGATGTGGGAGAAGTAACGCCAACACATTCTGAATCCCAGAGATGTGGGAGAAGTAACGCCAACACATTCTGAATCCAGGAGATGTGGGAGAAGTAACGGCAACACATTCTGAATCCAGGAGATGTGGGAGAAGTAACGCAACACATTCTGAATCCAGGAGATGTGGGAGAAGTAACGCCAACACATTCTGAATCCGGGAGATGTGGGAGAAGTAACGCCAACACATTCTGAATCCGGGAGATGTGGGAGAAGTATTGCCAACACATTCTGAATCCTGGAGATGTGGGAGCAGTAACGCCAACACATTCTGAATCCGGGAGATGTGGGAGAAGTATTGCCAACACATTCTGAATCCGGGAGATGTGGGAGAAGTAACGCCAACACATTCTGAATCCCGGAGATGTGGGAGAAGTAACGCCAACACATTCTGAATCCTGGAGATGTGGGAGAAGTAACGCCAACACATTCTGAATCCTGGAGATGTGGGAGAAGTAACGCAACACATTCTGAATCCCGGAGATGTGGGAGAAGTAACGCCAACACATTCTGAATCCAGGAGATGTGGGAGAAGTAACGCCAACACATTCTGAATCCTGGAGATGTGGGAGAAGTAACGCAACACATTCTGAATCCCGGAGATGTGGGAGAAGTAACGCCAACACATTCTGAATCCAGGAGATGTGGGAGAAGTAACGCCAACACATTCTGAATCCCGGAGATGTGGGAGAAGTAACGACAACACATTCTGAATCCTGGAGATGTGGGAGAAGTAACACCAACACATTCTGAATCCGGGAGATGTGGGAGAAGTAACGCCAACACATTCTGAATCCCGGAGATGTGGGAGAAGTAACGCCAACACATTCTGAATACGGGAGATGTGGGAGAAGTAACGCCAACACATTCTGAATCCGGGAGATGTGGGAGAAGTAAACACATTCTGAATCCCGGAGATGTGGGAGAAGTAACGCCAACACATTCTGAATACGGGAGATGTGGGAGAAGTAACGCCAACACACGAATCCGGGAGATGTGGGAGAAGTAACGCCAACACATTCTGAATCCTGGAGATGTGCGAGAAGTAACGCCAACACATTCTGAATACGGGAGATGTGGGAGAAGTAACGCAACACATTCTGAATCCCGGAGATGTGGGAGAAGTAACGCCAACACATTCTGAATTCTGGAGATGTGGGAGAAGTAACGGCAACACATTCTGAATCCAGGAGATGTGGGCGAAGTAACGCAACACATTCTGATTCCAGGAGATGTGGGACAAGTAATGCCAACACATTCTGAATCCGGGAGATGTGGGAGAAGTAACGCCAACACATTCTGAATCCTGGAGATGTGGGAGAAGTAACACCAACACATTCTGAATCCAGGAGATGTGGGAGAAGTAACGCCAACACACTCTGAATCCAGGAGATGTGGGAGAAGTAACGCCAACTCACTCTGAATCCAGGAGATGTGGGAGAAGTAGCGCCAACACATTCTGAATCCTGGAGATGTGGGAGAAGTAACGCCAACACATTCTGAATCCTGGAGATGTGGGAGAAGTAACGCAACACATTCTGAATCCCGGAGATGTGGGAGAAGTAACGCCAACACATTCTGAATCCAGGAGATGTGGGAGAAGAAACGCCAACACATTCTGAATCCCGGAGATGTGGGAGAAGTAACGACAACACATTCTGAATCCTAAAGATGTGGGAGAAGTAACACCAACACATTCTGAATCCGGGAGATGTGGGAGAAGTAACGACAACACATTCTGAATACGGGAGATGTGGGAGAAGTAACGCAACACATTCTGAATCCCGGAGATGTGGGAGAAGTAACGCCAACACATTCTGAATCCCGGAGATGTGGGAGAAGTAACGGCAACACATTCTGAATCCAGGAGATGTGGGCGAAGTAACGCAACACATTCTGAATCCAGGAGATGTGGGAGAAGTAACGCCAACACATTCTGAATCCGGGAGATGTGGGAGAAGTAACGCCAACACATTCTGAATCCTGGAGATGTGGGAGAAGTAACGCCAACACATTCTGAATCCGGGAGATGTGGGACAAGTAACGCCAGCACATTCTGAATCCTGGAGATGTGGGGGAGGTAACGCCAACACATTCTGAATCCTGGAGATGTGGGAGAAGTAACGCCAACACATTCTTTATCCTGGAGATGTGGGAGAAGTAACGCAACACATTCTGAATCCCGGAGATGTGGGAGAAGTAACGCCAACACATTCTGAATCCAGGAGATGTGGGAGAAGTAACGCCAACACATTCTGAATCCCGGAGATGTGGGAGAAGTAACGACAACACATTCTGAATCCTGGAGATGTGGGAGAAGTAACACCAACACATTCTGAATCCGGGAGATGTGGGAGAAGTAACGCCAACACATTCTGAATCCCGGAGAGGTGGGAGAAGTAACGCCAACACATTCTGAATACGAGAGATGTGGGAGAAGTAACGCCAACACATTCTGAATCCTGGAGATGTGGGAGAAGTAACGCTACCACACTTTCTGAATACGGGAGATGTGGGAGAAGTAACGCAACACATTCTGAATCCCGGAGATGTGGGAGAAGTAACGCCAACACATTCTGAATTCTGGAGATGTGGGAGAAGTAACGGCAACACATTCTGAATCCAGGAGATGTGGGCGAAGTAACGCAACACATTCTGAATCCAGGAGATGTGGGACAAGTAACGCCAACACATTCTGAATCCGGGAGATGTGGGAGAAGTAACGCCAACACATTCTGAATCCTGGAGATGTGGGAGAAGTAACGCCAACACATTCTGAATCCAGGAGATGTGGGAGAAGTAACGCCAACACACTCTGAATCCAGGAGATGTGGGAGAAGTAACGCCAACACACTCTGAATCCAGGAGATGTGGGAGAAGTAACGCCAACACATTCTGAATCCTGGAGATGTGGGAGAAGTAACGCCAACACATTCTGAATCCTGGAGATGTGGGAGAAGTAACGCAACACATTCTGAATCCCGGAGATGTGGGAGAAGTAACGCCAACACATTCTGAATCCAGGAGATGTGGGAGAAAAAACGCCAACACATTCTGAATCCCGGAGATGTGGGAGAAGTAACGACAACACATTCTGAATCCTAAAGATGTGGGAGAAGTAACACCAACACATTCTGAATCCGGGAGATGTGGGAGAAGTAACGCCAACACATTCTGAATACGGGAGATGTGGGAGAAGTAACGCAACACATTCTGAATCCCGGAGATGTGGGAGAAGTAACGCCAACACATTCTGAATCCCGGAGATGTGGGAGAAGTAACGGCAACACATTCTGAATCCAGGAGATGTGGGCGAAGTAACGCAACACATTCTGAATCCAGGAGATGTGGGAGAAGTAACGCCAACACATTCTGAATCCGGGAGATGTGGGAGAAGTAACGCCAACACATTCTGAATCCTGGAGATGTGGGAGAAGTAACGCCAACACATTCTGAATCCGGGAGATGTGGGACAAGTAACGCCAACACATTCTGAATCATGGAGATGTGGGAGAGGTAACGCCAACACATTCTGAATCCAGGAGATGTGGGAGAAGTAACGCCAACACATTCTGAATCCAGGAGATGTGGGAGAAGTAACGCCAACACATTCTGAATCCTGGAGATGTGGGAGAAGTAACGCCGAGACATTCTTTATCCTGGAGATGTGGGAGAAGTAATGCAACACATTCTGAATCCCGGAGATGTGGGAGAAGTAACGCCAACACATTCTGAATCCAGGAGATGTGGGAGAAGTAACGCCAACACATTCTGAATCCCGGAGATGTGGGAGAAGTAACGACAACACATTCTGAATCCTGGAGATGTGGGAGAAGTAACACCAACACATTCTGAATCCGGGAGATGTGGGAGAAGTAACGCCAACACATTCTGAATCCCGGAGATGTGGGAGAAGTAACGCCAACACATTCTGAATCCTGGAGATGTGGGAGAAGTAACGCCAACACATTCTGAATCCGGGAGATGTGGGAGAAGTAACGCCAACACATTCTGAATCCCGGAGATGTGGGAGAAGTAACGCCAACACATTCTGAATATGAGAGATGTGGGAGAAGTAACGCCAACACATTCTGAATCCTGGAGATGTGGGAGAAGTAACGCCAACACATTCTGAATCCGGGAGATGTGGGAGAAGTAACGCCAACACATTCTGAATCCGGGAGATGTGGGAGAAGTAACGCCAACACATTCTGAATCCTGGAGATGTGGGAGAAGTAACGCCAACACATTCTGAATACGGGAGATGTGGGAGAAGTAACGCAACACATTCTGAATCCCGGAGATGTGGGAGAAGTAACGCCAACACATTCTGAATCCCGGAGATGTGGGAGAAGTAACGGCAACACATTCTGAATCCAGGAGATGTGGGCGAAGTAACGCAACACATTCTGAATCCAGGAGATGTGGGAGAAGTAACGCCAACACATTCTGAATCCGGGAGATGTGGGAGAAGTAACGCCAACACATTTTGAATCCAGGAGATGTGGGAGAAGTAACGCCAACACATTCTGAATCCAGGAGATGTGGGAGAAGTAACGCAACACATTCTGAATCCAGGAGATGTGGGAGAAGTAACGGCAACACATTCTGAATCCGGGAGATGTGGGAGAAGTATTGCCAACACATTCTGAATCCTGGATATGTGGGAGACGAGGTTGTTTATTTTGCTTCATAGCTTCTTTTCAATTTCCATTTCGCTTAATCTCATTCCACTTTGTGTTTGTGCATGTGTGTGTGTGTGTGTTTGTGTGATGCCGAGGGTTTTTTTGTTTTTTACTGACGTGTGTGCTCCTTGTAGCGAGTACCTGTCTGTCTGGGTCTTGATCAATTCAAGAGCAGCAACTCTGAGAAACAGCTATTTCTGGAGCCAGGGTGTGAAATGCAGAGTAAAGAGGTGACATAACCACAGTTGTGATTTAGCAGCATGGAAACACGACAGGACATCATATTCAGTTGGACTCTTTATCCTCTGGAAACGTGTGTTATTACCAGTAGTCAGGGTTGTAAAAAGCTCTAGAGTTGATGTCTGTGCCCCATGGAAATCTAATTAACATAATACTAAAATCCCCTTGTCTGTTTCAGATGGAGATATGTTTTTTGCGTCTCAATCCACCGCATCCACCAATGGCCGCATTCCACATCTGTGGTTAAAGGTGCCGAGCTTCAGCGGTGTTTCTCAGACCAAAGTCGGGCTTCTCACGAAATTGTCTGCAGCATTCAAACGGGTTTCCAAACTAATCTGACCATTCTGTGGAAAGAAGAGACTCTCACAAACACGGTAGTGTTCTCCGTTTTGATTTAGGACCCCCACAAGTGTCACAGGACTCGTTTGAAGTCGGTAACTTCTGTCTGTAGCGTCCGGACAGTTTAGTCTACACACTAATATGACCCTCTGTGGAAAAGTGAGACTCTCATGAACACGTGTTATTTTTCTGTATGGACACAAGAGACCTTCCTAATATTGATTTTCATCCCTCCATTTTGCTCTTAGAACAGCCTCAATTCGTCTGGGCATGGACTCTACAAGGTGTCGAAAGCGTTCCACAGGGATGCTGGCCCATGTTGACTCAATGCTTCCCACAGTTGTGTCAAGTTGGATGGATGTCCTTGCACCTACTACAATACCTCACTCAAAGGCACTTAAATATTTTGTCTTGCCCATTCGCCCTCTGAATGGCATATGTACACTATCCATGTCTCAGTTGTTTTAAGACTTAAAAATCCTTCTTTGACATGTCCCGTCCCCTCCATCTCCACTGATTGAAGTGGATTTAACAGGTGACATCAGTAAGGGGTCATAGCTTTCACCTGGATTCACCTGGTCTACAGTATGTCATGGAAATACATTTTATTTTTTGACTATGTTTTTCAATGCATGAATCTGTTATTCAATGCTTTTCCATGGGCTAATAGCAGTAAGGCCAAATTCAATGTTTCATCAAATCATTTGTTCTAAATATTGTTTAGAATCCTGAAGGAGTCCTAAAATTCAAAATCAAATAGCTAAATCATCCTTGGTACGACTATCTCAAAACAATTCCAGATGGATTAAGGACTGTGTAGTGATCCTGGATGTAGTCAGATGTACTGTGCATTTCTCACTCTCAGAATGAAAGTGAATCATGCTTGCAGTGGGTTCCATAAGCGCCAGCTGCCAGCCAATCAGCTGACTACTAACCCGTGCGTCACAACGGGTAAATAAAGGTTGGGTTTTCATTTGACGATGTGCATTTGCCCACTAACAGGGCATGAACAGCTGCGGTGATTTCTCTCTATACAATGGCATAGCCATAGACAGTGAGACAGAGCTACGCAGCAGACCAACTTTGTTTATATAAGACAACAAGTTGTACATTTTTTTTACTTGAGAAATACTGAACCAAACACCTTAATTGGATGTAAAATTGCGCCGCTAAAATATTATTTGACCAAAAGAATGTTACATTTACTGTAATTACATATTTCTTGAGTTATCTTAGAATTATTCTGGGGATTTTGAGGAAGTGAAATTGGCTACAGTGTCTCATAGGGGACAAACATCATAAACTAAACGTGGAATCGGTCAGGAAACACACCTCCAAGGCTGAAATCTAGTTCTTCTAATGAGCAACAGAAAACAAACGTGACAATCGGTGTGTTTAGTGGCTCTGTAAACAAATTGGGGTGCAGATTTTTTGTTGGCTACTGTTTATATTATACTGGCTACTTACATGTTGAGCTAAAACACAGCTCATGAGCGTCCACTGTCTGTCTCTGGTGTCTCTGATCACATAATAAGTCATTGAATCCATTAAGAGATTGGATCCTTGGAGAAAAAGGTTATATTGATAGTATTAGCTGTTGTTTCTTCAACACATAAACATAGTTTATTGTCCTTTCCCCCTGGTGTGGTGATGTTGTGTTGGGTCTCAGAAACCTGGGTGTAAGTGCGTATAGTATGGAGGGATGGAAAACATACCCAACACAACATCACCACACCAGGGTATCAGTGCGTATAGTATGGAGGCACTGATACCCAACACAACATCACCACACCAGGGTATCAGTGCGTATAGTATGGAGGGATGGAAAAAGTACCCTGGTGTGGTGATGTTGTGTTGGGTATCAGTGTGTATAGTATGGAGGGATGGAAAAAGTACCCTGGTGTGGTGATGTTGTGTTGGGTATCAGTGCGTATAGTATGGAGGGATGGAAAAAGTACCCTGGTGTGGTGATGTTGGGTTTCAGTGTGTATAGTATGGAGGGATGGAAAAAGTACCCTGGTGTGGTGATGTTGTGTTGGGTATCAGTGTGTATAGTATGGTATAGGGAGGGGAAAAAGTACCCTGGTGTGGTGATGTTGTGTTGGGTATCAGTGTGTATAGTATGGATGTTGTGTTGGGTATCAGTGTGTATAGTATGGAAAAGTACCCTGGTGTGGTGATGTTGTGTTGGGTATCAGTGTGTATAGTATGGAGGGTACCCTGGTGTGGAAAAAGTTGTCATACTTGGGTAAAAGTAAAGATACATTCAGAGAAAATGACTCAAGCAAAAGTTAACATTACCCAGTATAATATTACTTGAGTAAAAGTCTAAACGTTTTTGGTTTTAAATATACTTAAGTATCAAAAGTAAATGTAATTGCTAAATATACTTAAGTATCAAAAGTAAAAGTATAAATCATTTCAAATTACTTATATTCAACGAACCAAACGACACCATTTTCTTTATTTTTCTTTATGGATAGCCAGGGGCACCTTCCAACACAGGCATCATTTACAAACAAAGCATGTGTGTTTACTAGTGAGTCCTCCAGATCAGAGGCAGTAGGGATGACCAGGGATGTTCTCTGTTTAGTGAGTCCTCCAGATCAGAGGCAGTAGGGATGACCAGGGATGTTCTCTGTTTAGTTAGTCCTCCAGATCAGATGCAGTAGGGATGACCAGGGATGTTCTCTGTTTAGTGAGTCCACCAGATCAGAGGCAGTAGGGATGACCAGGGATGTTCTCTGTTTAGTGAGTCCACCAGATCAGAGGCAGTAGGGATGACCAGGGATGTTCTCTGTTTAGTGAGTCCTCCAGATCAGAGGCAGTAGGGATGACCTGGGATGTTCTCTGTTTAGTGAGTCCTCCAGATCAGAGGCAGTAGGGATGACCAGGGATGTTCTCTGTTTAGTGAGTCCTCCAGATCAGATGCAGTAGGGATGACCAGGGATGTTCTCTGTTTAGTGAGTCCCCCAGATCAGAGGCAGTAGGGATGACCAGGGATGTTCTCTGTTTAGTTAGTCCTCCAGATCAGAGATAGTAGGGATGACCACGTGTTCTTTGTTTAATGAGTCCTCCAGATCAGAGGCAGTAGGGATGACCAGGGATGTTCTCTGTTTAGTGAGTCCTCCAGATCAGATGCAGTAGGGATGACCAGGAATGTTCTCTGTTTAGTGAGTCCTCCAGATCAGATGCAGTAGGGATGACCAGAGATGTTCTCTGTTTAGTGAGTCCTCCAGATCAGAGGCAGTAGGGATGACCAGGGATGTTCTCTGTTTAGTGAGTCCTCCAGATCAGATGCAGTAGGGATGACCAGGAATGTTCTCTGTTTAGTGAGTCCTCCAGATCAGATGCAGTAGGGATGACCTGGGATGTTCTCTGTTTAGTGAGTCCTCCAGATCAGATGCAGTAGGGATGACCAGGGATGTTCTCTGTTTAGTGAGTCCTCCAGATCAGATGCAGTAGGGATGACCAGGAATGTTCTCTGTTTAGTGAGTCCTCCAGATCAGATGCAGTAGGGATGGCCAGGAATGTTCTCTGTTTAGTGAGTCCTCCAGATCAGATGCAGTATCGATGACCTGGGATTTTCTCTGTTTAGTGAGTCCTCCAGATCAGATGCAGTAATGATGACCAGGGATGTTCTCTGTTTAGTGAGTCCTCCAGATCAGATGCAGTAGGGATGACCAGGGATGTTCTCTGTTTAGTGAGTCCTCCAGATCAGAGGCAGTAGGGATGACCAGGGATGTTCTCTGTTTAGTGAGTCCTCCAGATCAGATGCAGTAGGGATGACCAGGGATGTTCTCTGTTTAGTGAGTCCCCCAGATCAGATGCAGTAAGGATGACCAGGGATGTTCTCTGTTTAGTGAGTCAACCAGATCAGAGGCAGTAGGGATGACCAGGGATGTTCTCTGTTTAGTGAGTCAACCAGATCAGAGGCAGTAGGGATGACCAGGGATGTTCTCTGTTTAGTGAGTCCCCCAGATCAGATGCAGTAAGGATGACCAGGGATGTTCTCTGTTTAGTGAGTCAACCAGATCAGAGGCAGTAGGGATGACCAGGGATGTTCTCTGTTTAGTGAGTCAACCAGATCAGAGGCAGTAGGGATGACCAGGGATGTTCTCTGTTTAGTGAGTCAACCAGATCAGAGGCAGTAGGGATGACCAGGGATGTTCTCTGTTTAGTTAGTCCTCCAGATCAGATGCAGTAGGGATGACCAGGGATGTTCTCTGTTTAGTGAGTCCTCCAGATCAGAGGCAGTAGGGATGACCAGGGATGTTCTCTGTTTAGTGAGTCCACCAGATCAGAGGCAGTAGGGATGACCAGGGATGTTCTCTTGATAAGTGTTTGAATTAGACCCTTGTCCTGTCCTGCTAACCATTCTAAATGTAACGAGTACTTTATTAGTTAAAATTATTATTTTCTTCAGTAATGTAGTGAAGTAAAAGTGAAAGTTGTCAAAACTATAAATAGTAAAGTACAGATGCCTAAAAAAAACTACTTAAGTAGTACTTTAAAGGATTTTTACTTCAATACTTTACACCACCGATACTATATAGGGATGGGCTGGGACTATTTTGGTCTCTTTTGGAGCAATTGATGCAGTTATTTATTTATGCCTCCACATGAAAGAAAGACTGGGTCCCAGGCGGTGTTCTCATAGCAGAGAGATGGAAAACACAACTCTTCCTCTTTCTCCCTCCCTTCCTCTCGCCTCTCTCTCTTTTACTGCCATCTTCGATGCCTTCCTCGTCTACTTTCTCTCTCTCTCCTCCTTTCACTTATCTCCTGTCGTTTTCTCTTTTCCATCACTCTTAATTATTCCCTATTGCTCCACTCTCTCGCCCGCTGTCCCTTCCCCCTCTCTTTCCCTCTCTGATGTGCTAGTTCCTGTGTAATCCGAGGCTGTGTATGTGTGTGTGTGTGTTTAATGAAAGTACCTGCTGTGTGCCCTCCATACATCCGTCTGGTCGATAGAGCCAGAGTGTAGGAATCTACATGGTCACGGAATCTCTGGTAACACAATGTCAGGCCAGATCACACGACCCTACAATGATTCATCTGGCCTACAGTGAAAACAAACACTTTAGTTTATTCCTGACCTTCACCAACATAGACAACAGGTCATTTGCATGCGGTTTACATCATGTACAGTATGTGATTTGCCATCCTTGTGGCATGATCTCGTCAGGCTCCTCAATGTCAGGGGCTATGTCAATAGTCTATGACCAGGCATAACAAGGCCTAACAGTTTATTACCCCTGTCTAATAAGTGTGTAGGTGTAAAGCCGTGTGTGTGTGTGTGTGTGTGTGTGTGTGTGTGTCAGTATATATACCTCTATGAGAAACACTGTTCCATCTGTATTACTGTTTTTACTTACTGTGGAGGAGAGAGCAGCAGAATAGAGTACGGTTGGATAGTAATGACGTCCTCCTCTGAACGTTAAGACTGTTGATGAGTTGGTCTGGCTTTGCCCTTCCTGCCCTCTCTGGTGTACGTCCAAGACGTAGGCCTGAAACCGCAGTGACGCCTGCTCCAAAGACTCACACACGTCTGAGATGTTGGGTTGCTTATCACCCTGCAGCTGCAGTGGGAGTGACTCACCCAAAACACAGGGTTGGTGGTCTGTTACAGAACCACTCCACTCCCATCACACACAACCAGTTGGAGAGAGCAGGGTTTACATAAACACATGAACGTCTTGTATACTGTAATTTACTGACCCATAGACTGGTCCGATTGAGTAGCAGCCCAATCCAGTGGAGCCCCAGAGGAATGGTCTAAATCACACCAACACACACCGACTGTCCTGCAGATTAACATGGAAGCAACCCAAGTAGCACATAGCGTTCTGAGAACCATATGAGAGGTTGTTCTATGGTTATTATGCATACAACCTTCCATCAATGTTCTGGTGCAGGATACCCAGCTAACACATGTTCTCAGAACATTAAAAACACTTTCCATTAAAACCACAAGAAAACTTTAGTAACATTCAAAGAATGTTGTAAGAATGTTATTTAAAACCAAATACGTTATTTTCTCAACATCAATAAAACTCTCTCTATCCTCTGTCTTGTTAAGTGTGTTCAGGTGTGTTGGCCACACCTGATCTTAATAATGAGTGCTTGTTTACTTTGCAGTGGGGTCTGTTTGACTAGACTAAAATGAACAACTTTGTATTAAAAACTTTGAGTTCAAAAAACATAACTTCATCCTGGTGGTGCAGTGGACTAATTCCATGGATAGAAAGCAATATATCATAGGTTCAAATCTCACTGATGCCATGCCATAATAAAATAAGAAATGTGTGTGCATGATGAATGCCAAACCAAATGAATTTCAATGTGTCCTGTCTGTGCTTAGTGTTTGAAACAGAACACTTAAGTTAGCAGTGTTCTCAGGACAGCAATTATCTTAGAACATCCCTGCAACCAACACATTTAAGTCAGAAGTTTACATACACTTAGGTTGGAGTCATTTAAACTAATGTTCAACCACTCCACACATGTCTTGTTAACAAACTATAGTTTTGGCAAGTCGGTTAGGACTTCTACTTTGTGGATGACACAAGTCATTTTTCCAACAATTGTTTACGAACAGATTATTTCACTTATAATTCACTGTTTCACAATTCCAGTGGGTCAGAAGTGTACATACACTAAGTTGACTGTGCATTTAAACAGCTTGGAAAATTCCAGAAAATGATGTAATGGATTTAGAAGCTTCTGATAGGATAATTGACATCATTTGAGTCAATTGGAGGTGTATTGTGGATGCATTTCAAGGCCTACCTTCAAACCCAGTGCCTCTTTGCTTGACATCATGGGAAAATCAAAGAAATCAGCCAAGACCCCAGAAAAAGAATTGTAGACCTCCACAAGTCTGGTTCATCCTTGGGAGTAATTTCCAAACGCCTGAAGGTACCAAGTTCATCTGTTCAAACAATAGTATGCAAGTATAAACACCATTGGACCACACAGCCATCATACTGCTCAGGAAGGAGATTAATTCTGTCTCCTAGAGATGAACGTACTTCGGTGCGAAAAGTGCAAATCAATCCCAGAACAACAGAAAAGGACCCTGTGAAGATGCTGGAGGAAACAGGTACAAAAGTATATATATCCACAGTAAAACGAGTCCTATATCGACATAACCTTAAAGGCCGCTCAGCAAGGAAAAAACCACTGCTCCAAAACCGCCATTAAAAAAGCCAGACTACGGTTTGCAACTGCACATGGGGACAAAGATCGTACTTTTTGGAGAAATGTCCCCTGGTCTGATGAAACAGAAATAGAACTGTTTGGCCATAATGACCATCATTATGTTTGGAGGAAAAGGGGGGGATGCTTCAAGCCGAAGAACACCATCCCAACCGTGAAGCACGGGGGTGGCAGCATCATGTTGTGATGGTGCTTTGCTGCAGGAGGGACTGGTGCACTTCACAAAATAGATGGCATCATGAGGAAGGAAAAGTATCTGGATACATTGAAGCAACATCTCAAGACATCAGTCAGGAAGTTAAAGCTTGGTTGCAAATGGGTCTTACAAATGGACAATGACCCCAAGCATACTTCCAAAGTTGTGGCAAAATGGCTTAAGGACAACAAAGTCAAGGTATTGGAGTAGCCATCACAAAGCCCTGATCTCAATCCTATAGAAAATTTGTGGGCAGAGCTGAAAAAGCGTGTGTGAGAAAGGAGGCCTACAAACCTGACTCAGTTACTCTAGCTCTGTCAGGGGGAATGGGCCAAATTTCAACCAACTTATTTTGGGAAGCTTGTGGAAAGCTACCCTGCTTGGAGGTGAGAGCAGACTTGAAGGCAGTACATAATGGCATTATGATGTAAATGTCTTGTTGCTGCTTGGAGGTGAGGGCCGACTTGAAGGCAGTACATAATGGCATTATGACATAAATGTCTTGTTGCTGCTTGGAGGTGAGGGCAGACTTGAAGGCAGTACATAATGGCATTATGATGTAAATGTCTTGTTGCTGCTTGGAGGTGAGGGCAGACTTGAAGGCAGTACATAATGGCAATATGATGTAAATGTCTTGTTGCTGCTTGGAGGTGAGGGCAGACTTGAAGGCAGTACATAATGGCATTATGATGTAAATGTCTTGTTGCTGCTTGGAGGTGAGGGCAGACTTGAAGGCAGTACATAATGGCATTATGATGTAAATGTCTTGTTGCTGCTTGGAGGTGAG
Organism: Oncorhynchus clarkii lewisi; assembly: GCF_045791955.1. Classification (NCBI taxonomy): domain Eukaryota; kingdom Metazoa; phylum Chordata; class Actinopteri; order Salmoniformes; family Salmonidae; genus Oncorhynchus; species Oncorhynchus clarkii. The sequence goes on along the minus strand of NC_092166.1, from coordinate 37,576,180 downwards.
GGCAGACTTGAAGGCAGTACATAATGCCAATATGATGTAAATGTCTTGTTGCTGCTTGGAGGTGAGGGCAGACTTGAAGGCAGTACATAATGGCATTATGACATAAATGTCTTGTTGCTGCTTGGAGGTGAGGGCAGACCTGAAGGCAGTACATAATCCTCTCCTCCTCTCCACGTATAGTCATGTGCCAGCAGCTCTCTCCTGTTCTCCTTTATGCCTCCTCTCATCCTCTCCACGTATAGTCACGTGCCAGCAGGTCTCTCCTGTTCTCCTTTATACCTCCTCTCCTCCTCTCCTCCTCTCCTTCCTCCACGTATAGTCACGTGCCAGCAGCTCTCTCCTGATCTCCTTTATGCCTCCTCTCCTCCTCTCCTTCCTCCACGTATAGTCACGTGCCAGCAGCTCTCTCCTGATCTCCTTTATGCCTCCTCTCCTCCTCTCCTTCCTCCACGTATAGTCACGTGCCAGCAGCTCTCTCCTGTTCTCCTTTATGCCTCCTCTCCTTCCCTCCACGTATAGTCACGTGCCAGCAGCTCTCTCCTGTTCTCCTTTATGCCTCCTCTCCTCCTCTCCTTCCCTCCACGTATAGTCACGTGCCAGCAGCTCTCTCCTGTTCTCCTTTATGCTTCCTCTCCTCCTCTCCACGTATAGTCACGTGCCAGCAGCTCTCTCCTGATCTCCTTTATGCCTCCTCTCCACGTATAGTATTGTGCCAGCAGCTCTCTCCTGATCTCCTTTATGCCTCCTCTCCTTCCCTCCACATATAGTCACGTACCAGCAGCTCTCTCCTGATCTCCTTTATGCCTCCTCTCCTCTCCTCCTCTCCACGTATAGTCACGTGCCAGCAGCTCTCTCCTGATCTCCTTTATGCCTCCTCTCCTCCTCTCCTTCCCTCCATGTATAGTCACGTGCCAGCAGCTCTCTCCTGTTCTCCTTTATGCCTCCTCTCCTTCCCTCCATGTATAGTCACGTGCCAGCAGCTCTCTCCTGATCTCCTCCTCTCCTCCTCTTCCCTCCACGTATAGTCACGTGCCAGCAGCTCTCTCCTGTTCTCCTTTATGCCTCCTCTCCTCTCCTCCCCGTATCGTCATGTGCCAGCAGCTCTCTCCTGTTCTTAGAGGTCCATGCACACACACACACACACACACACACACACACACACACACACACACACACACACACACACACACACACACACCTCTTAGCGATCCTGTGAGTGCAGCAGGCACAGGCAGCCATTATGAATTATTGAGTCATCTGGCTTTAAGCAGAAATAGACATCTCCCTGCATAAGTGTGAAAACATCACTCACCACCTGAGACCTGGGATATGGCACCGCCACACATGTGTGTGTGTGTGTGTGTATACCACATGACTGTGTTTGTCATTGTGTCCTATAGTTTATCCCAGATCCTTTTAGAACACCTGACTCGGTCAACTTGCCCATAGTGAAAGCTGACAGGATCATTTGGACCTGCAGGATCTACCACCCAGTTCATATTAGTGATACATCCCCCAACAAGGAAAACCACCCCAATGACTTTGCATGAGAAAGTTGAATAGAACAGAAATACAGAGAACTGACTAACAAGGTCAAACCTGACATCTGATTGCTTGGAGCAGCTTCACAGTTTGATATAGAGAGAACTTAATGGCTGTTCCTTTCACAACATGCTCATTCAGGGGACATTGTTTACATTTTACAGTGCAACTTTAAAAACAATAAATGTCATTCATTCTGGTGCAGCGTGTGCCATTCATCATTATCATACAGTTTGTGTCATTGGTGGTGTTGTACAGTGTGTGTGATTGGGATTGGGCAGTGTCAGTAAAATAGAGTACAGTACTCTGTGTTTATTGGGAATGGGTCACTGTTAGTACAGTACAGTGCGTTACTCTGTGTTTCTAGGTCAGAATTATAATGTACAGACGAGCGCTGTGTGTGTGTGTGATTGGCATTAGCTCATCCAGCCGTTGAATGAGTCTGGAGCAGGACAGCGCAGGGCAGAGGCAAGCTCTCAGCTGTACGGGACACACACAGATTAACCAGAAATCCCACTGATCGCAGCCTACGCCCTACCCCCTCACACTCTGACCACTAGTCTATCACAGACTGTGGTTAAAATGCTTTGGTCGAACCAAGCTGTCAGAAGAGATGAGAAGGAATGAGGAGGCTAGTGTGTGTTTACGTGTGAATGACAAGCTTTAACTAAGAGTTCAAATCTGGTTCAGGTTATAGCAACATGTTAAATAGTGTGTGTTGGATTGGTATATTGTGTGTGATGATGAAATCATGGATTTTGGCAGTGCAGTGTGTGTTTAGCTGTGTGTGAGACCTAGTTGAAAGTTGGTAGTTGGCTAGTTGAAGTAGACATAGTCATCAGATGAGACACTGTGAGGTGTGATTCTATAATGTATGTAACAGAGGAAGCCGAGGGCTTGAATGGGGTCTGGGTCAGCTCTGCCTGCTCCTCATTGTCCCTTTCCTGTGTCCTCTCCGTGAGTTAATGCTCTTTATCAGACGATAAGCAGTCAAATCATCATTCATCTGCTCACAGCCCACCCAGCGTTAGCTAGCTGTGGAGGGGAAGAGAGAAATCTCCCTGGATCGCTCTGTAATCCTGTTTGGATGTTTCAGTACATTGCAGCCGGAGTATTGCAGATAGCTGGGCTGAGCCTTTCTCTGTCTCCCCAATTGGGAGGGCTTTTCAAATCTGCACAGGAATGAATTATGCATTTAAAGCGGGGCTGAACTTCCTGATTTGTCTTTGTTTTTTAGCTGATTTATTAAGAAACGCTCACGGCCCTGACTGAAGCCAAAACGAGAGCTGTCTTGGGGGTGGGGTGTTGGTAGTTCTTGGGTTTCAATCACAACAAACAAGGTTAGTAGTGAGAATACAGCGAGGTAAACTTAAACTAAACTAGCTTTGATATCGAGAGAACAATGTTTTGAAGTTCAGGACTTCTCCTTTCACGACTGACTCGCCTCAAGATGGTCAGCTAATTCAGATCTCTGTGTAGGCTAAAGCCTGCACTGCCCTTGTGGCCAAGCTGAGCAGCTAGCTAGCATAACTTGGTGATAGCTGCATCTGGCTAATGGCTTGCCTATCTAGCTGGTATTTCTCTGTGAAATCACAGTTAGGCAAAGACAGCAATAACCAGTGTCTGGAATGTGTTTCATGAAACACTCATTCTTCAACACCTTGCTACAAAAGTAGCGTGCACCTTACATGCTGACCACCCCGCTCATGTCTCATGCGCGAGCATTGCAAAATAAATGTACACATACGTTATTCAATCATTGCATCACTGCTCACACGCGTCAAGAGCATCTGCGTAGCCAGTCGCTAAAATAGAATTTGGTTCTGTTTGTGACCCTTGACGTGTCCCGCCTCTCCCATGTCCTCATTGGTTGTTAGGAGCATATACTCACCTGGGTGATTGAAAGATGACTGAGGTCCACACTCCAGTCCAGTTGGTGGTGGTAAAGCACCTTAATGTTGGTGGCCAACCGCCATATAAAGTCCAAAGAAGAAGAAGCCTGAAGGAAGAGAGATTACTGGAAACAAATGTTTACCCTCTTATCCTTTCATCTATTAACCCAATGTTTATATCACAGGAGAAATTAGCTAGCAGCAGCAAGCTAGCTAGCTAAATTGCCGTAAATAATTAATGCTTTTGACCTGTCCCCGAATTAATATAGTTGGTTCAGAGTTCGTTTTGATATTTCAACCAGCGTGTCCTGATCGCGTCTGGTGTGGGTGGATAAAATCAACATGTGCGCAATGGCGCACGCGGACCCATGCGAATGAGCGATCTGATCAGCATGTTAATTTCAAAGTTTCATAATGTCATGTAAAGACATGTTACCGTGGAAAGGGTATTAACCTGCGAGTTGAATGCCTGGTCTTCAGTCAGCTGTCCGACAACACAATATTCTATAGCTAACAGTAGCAGTGTGGGGGTAAAAATCACTGGGCAAGCCAAGCCAGAAAAAAAGCCATATTACAACCTATGTGTTTTGATAATTGCGTTGTTTGCTCTATAACTCATTAATTCATACCCACCGTGATAGGCAGAGACAACAGGAAGACAACAGTCACAAAGTGTCAGAATACATTTTCAGACCGCCAGTGGCGTGTCCTGAACTTTTTTTTTCGGAGGTCTTGGCTGATTCATCTTGATCTTCCATGATCTCAAGCAAAGAGGCACTGAGTTTGAAGGCAGGCCTTGAAATACATCCACAGGTACACCTCCAATTGACTCAAATGATGTCAATTAGCCTATCAGAAGCTTCTAAAGCCATGACATCATTTTCTGGAATTTTCCAAGCTGTTTAAAGGCACAGTCAACTTAGTGTATGTAAACTTCTGACCCACTGGAAATGTGATACAGTGAATTATAAGTTAAATAATCTGTATGTAAACAATTTTTGGAAAAATTACTTGTGTCATGCACAAAATAGATGTCCTAACAGAATTGCCAACATTTTAGTTTGTTAACAAGAAATTTGTAGAGTGGTTGAAAAACAAGTTTTAAATGACTCCAAACTAAGTGTATATAAACTTCCGACTTCAACTGTATGTAGAGAGACTGGAAAAACACCCCAAATAGTGTCTAGCAGTGAAGTTTCCCATTAGCCTACGACATTTAGCTGCATATTGAACTTCTATCTTCTCAGGTCAGGGGCAACATGTACGGTGTACAGAACCGAAAGTAAAAAATGAAACTTAACACGTAGAACAGATCTACCACTTCTTAGACTTGCTTTCAATGAGAATGACAGATCTATAACTCATATTTCTTTGGGAATTTGGTCGGGTCACCCAAAAAATGACATAATATTTTGGGTAAAAGCACAATCCAAATCCCCATGGCTAATCTCCATCCATGGCTAATTTAGGAAAGGGACAGTTTCAGCTAGCCACCAGAGGACAATGGCACAACGAGTTGCAACAATTCACCTCTATTTCTGTCAATTGTGGTCAGGTGCCACAAAAAAGGACTTAGGAAAATTGTAATTGATTCAGAACAGGGCAGCACGGCTGGCCCTTCGATGTACATGAGAGCGCATGTTTTTTCTTTGTATTATCTTTTACCAGATCTAATGTGTTATAAATTCAGCAGAAAAAGATACGTCCTCTCACTGTCAACTGTGTTTATTTTCAACGAACTTAACATGTGTAAATATTTGTATAACAAGATTCAACAACTGAGACATGAACTGAACAAATTCCACAGACATGTGGCTAACAGAAATATAATAGTGTGTCCCTGAACAAAGGGGGGGTCAAAATCAAAAGTAACAGTCAGTATCTGGTGTGGCCACCAGCTGCATTAAGTACTGCAGTGCATCTCACAGATTACTGCACCTGTACATAGCCCACCTATAATTTAGCCCAAACAACTACCTCTTTCCCTACTGTATTTAACTTATTTATTTATTTTGCTCCTTTGCACCCCATTATTTTTATTTCTACTTTGCACTTTCTTCCATTGCAAATCTACCATTCCAGTGTTTTATTTGCTATATTGTATTTACTTTGCCACCATGGCCTTTTTTTGCCTTCACCTCCCTTATCTCACCTCATTTGCTCACATCGTATATAGACTTGTTTATACTGCACTATTGACTGTATGTTTGTTTTACTCCATGTGTAACTCTGTGTCGTTGTATGTGTCGAACTGCGTTGCTTTATCTTGGCCAGGTCGCAATTGTAAATGAGAACTTGTTCTCAACTTGCCTACCTGGTTAAATTAAGGTGAGATAAATAAATACATCTCCTCCTCATGGACTGCACCTGATTTGCCTGTGAGATGTTACCCCACTCTTCCACCAAGGCACCTGCCAGTTCCCAGACATTTCTGGGGGGAATGGTCCTAGCCCTCACCCTCCGATCTAACAGGTCCCAGACGTGCTCAATGGGATTGCGATCCGGGCTCTTCGCTGGCCATGGCAGAACACTGACATTTCTGTCTTGCAGGAAATCATGCACAGAATGAGCAGTATGGCTGGTGGCATTGTCATGCTGGAGGGTCATGTCAGGATGAGCCTGCAGGAAGGGAACGACCGTTCCACAGGTGCATGTTTATTAATTGTTTATGGTTCATTGAACAAGCATGGGAAACAGTGTTTAAACCCTTTACAGTGAAGATCTGTGAAGTTATTTGAATTTTTACGAATGATCCTGAAAAAGGCACGTTTCTTTTTTTGCTGACTTTATTCTCCTACAATAATTGCACATTTCCGCAAATGCCAAAGTGTTTCCTTTCAAATGGTATCAAGAATATGTCCTTGCTTTAGGTCCTGAGCTACAGGCAGTTAGATTTGGGTCTGTCATTTTAGGGTCCGATCGTTAAGATGTTTTAATGATATGCATGTCAATCTCTCCTGGCTCAAAGTGGAGGAGAGATTGACTTCATCACTACTTATATTTATGTGAGGTATTGACATATTGAATGCACTGAGCTGTCTGTTTGAACTACTGGCACACAGCTCAGACACCCTGACTACCCCACAAGACATGCCACCAGAGGTCTCTTCACAGTCCCCAGGTCCAGAACAGTCTATGGGAGGCGCACAGTACTATATAGAGCCACGACTACATGGAACTCTATTCCACATCAAGTAACTGATGCAGCAGTAGAATTAGATTTAAAAAACAGATAAAAAACACCTTATGGAACAGTGGGGACTGTGAAGCAACACAAACATAGGCACAGACATGCATACACACACACGCACGATAACATACGCACTATACACACACATACACATGGATTTAGTACTGTAGACATGTGGTAGTGGTGGAGTAGGGGCCTGAGAATGTGAATGTATTGTAATGTTTTTAAAATTGTATAAACTGCCTTAATTCTGCTGGACCCCAGGAACAGCTAATGGGGATCCATAATAAATACAAATACAGATACTGAGACAGGAGGGCGCTGTTTTGCTCACTCAAACCCTTTCTCTGGTCATATACATTCAGCCACTTGTGAATGGAAGACAATTCTGAAACAGAGAGACGAAAGATACATTATTTTCTAATTGTTTTTATTTTTGGGTAAGTCTGTCTTCCCTTGGCATCCATCAACACACACCACTGCTAACTGTCTTCTGTTGTATGGTCTCTTCTCTCCTTATGTCCACTGATCAGGTGAGAAACCCCAGAACTACTAACACCATACAGGTGTAGGATGCATGTGGACACAAACATTACTCAGTTGAGATGCATGTATCAGCTAAAAATATGTTTCTGCTGTCAGTATCACGTGCTTATGAAGACAGCATGCCTACACTTTACCTAGAACATCAACATAGGTTGTGTGTACAAATAGGTTGTGAGTACAACTTCAGCTCGCTAAGCAGAACTAGAATGGGATTATATTTCTGTGGTCTACTTGGCCAAATCTGAGGATTTGTCCAAACACACACTGACATCCACAGCTCTCTGGGTGATGGGTGTCTGTCTGGGTGTCTTCAAGTCTCCAGTGGGTGATGAAGTCCCTTCCATCCATGTAACATATTACAGGTTATGGACATGTGCAGTCAGGGGGCAGGAGAGGTGGAGTGCATGACTCTCTATCATGGATATGAGTTTGCCTCAACCCATGGGTCCAGCAGGCAGAGTTCAATAACTACAGGCAGATGTCAGATACAGGAGGATGGCAATATCAACCAATTCAATGTGTCCTCCAGGAGAGAAGAATGCAATGTGTCCTCCAGGAGAGAAGAATGCAATGTGTCCTCCAGGAGAGAAGAATGCAATGTGTCCTCCAGGAGAGAAGAATGCAATTGCTGAACTTCTGTAGATATTCTAATCAAAGTGTTTTGATAACTTTCAAGTGTAAACCATCCATAATACTGTAAAGCAGTGCTCTACTAATATAACAATGTACTAATATTACACTTGTCTTTCATCTTCTGTTGCCATTCACAGCCGATACAGATACCGTACATCATTTTGTCCTGTGCATGCTGGGGCTACCTTACCAAACATGTCAGTCGTCATTCCTTCCTGTATGATGTCCCATATTAAACAGTTCCCTGACATGTCCCACCCACCCATTGATAGCACCATTTGATAATAAGAAAAGTCAATAAAAAGTAATAGATGTGTCTTGTATAATTTTAGTGCTGAGTGCAATGTCTCTCCCAATTCAGACAGTCTCTCTCCTGTCCTCTATCTGTAGGAAATAAGTAGAGATGTTGAGTGACACGTATTGATAGACTGCTATTACCTTGTCTGTATATTCTGTTTATTGTGGCAGCACCATTTCACAAAGTCAAATTCCTGTACATGCAAATGTATTTGGCGAATATTACTAAACACTTGTGATGTACTGTCTTATTAGTAATCACCTATTGCCCCTTCTGAGGTGTTTGCCAGTGCCAGTAGATCAGCTCCAGGCCCCTCTCGTCCATATGCCTGCCCCGTATTGACCCTAAATGCCAATGGGCTACCGTTTAACTGTTGTTATCAAGGTAGCTAGCTAGCTAACATGAGCTATGCACATCTTCCTAAGACATGCAACATAACATAACATAACATTACACGTTAGCTTGATGTATTTAGCTAGCTCGAGTATCATTCCCCTTCCGACAACATGTCCATGTGACAGCTGGGGACAGAGAGCCATGTTGTCTCTGGATTCATATGCAGACTGGACAACATGTCCTCATGACAGCTGGGGACAGAGAGCCATGTTGTCTCTGGATTCATATGCAGACTGGACAACGTCCACGTGACAGCTGGGGACAGAGAGCCATGTTGTCTCTGGATTCATATGCAGACTGGACAACATGTCCACGTGACAGCTGGGGACAGAGAACCATGTTGTCTCTGGATTCTTATGCAGACTGGACAAAATGTCCACATGACAGCTGGGGACAGAGAGCCATGTTGTCTCTGGATTCATATGCAGACTGGACATCATGTCCACGTGACAGCTGGGGACAGAGAGCCATGTTGTCTCTGGATTCATATGCAGACTGGACAACATGTCCTCATGACAGCTGGGGACAGAGAGCCATGTTGTCTCTGGATTCATATGCAGACTGGACATCATGTCCACATGACAGCTGGGGACAGAGAGCCATGTTGTCTCTGGATTCATAAGCAGACTGGACAACATGTCCACATGACAGCTGGGGACAGAGAGCCATGTTGTCTCTGGATTCATAAGCAGACTGGACAACATGTCCACATGACAGCTGGGGACAGAGAGCCATGTTGTCTCTGGATTGTTATGCAGACTGGACAACATGTCCACATGACAGCTGGGGACAGAGAACCATGTTGTCTCTGGATTCATATGCAGACTGGACAACATGTCCACATGACAGCTGGGGACAGAGAGCCATGTTGTCTCTGGATTCATATGCAGACTGGACAACATGTCCTCGTGACAGCTGGGGACAGAGAGCCATGTTGTCTCTGGACAGTTGGGCATCATTGACAGAAGTGGGCGTGTGATCAATCCCAACCTTTAGAAAACTGTTGCCTTAAATCTGGTCTTTTTTATCATCTCTCTGTTTTGTACGAGACTGACTTTATAACAAAATGATCCATTTTATACTTTGTAGTAAGTTTTGACACAAGAAGATTTCAACCTGACTAATATTGATGCCACAGAGGCCATTTTCTACCAGAGAAGTTGTTTAATGCCTTCAGTTGCTCTTTAAAACATATGCATAGAGAGAAAGACAGACGGAGAGGGAGAGCTGGGGAGGAATATCTGTGTCTGTTAGGCCCTGTCAAAGGCAGGTGGGGGGCTGGTACTTGAGATGTTTCCTGTTCAGCGTAGTAGCAGACAAGCGAGTTTGAAGAGGTTTCACAAGGTCCAGCTGTTATACATAGTGTTCTGAAAGAGATACACATGCATGAGGACACAAGATTACACCTACCTATTTGAGTTGACCAGCAGTGTTGCACATTATGCAAATTACTTTTTCTGTAGTATTTGTACTAAGCTGCGATACACAAAAAGATGCTATCTAGAACCAAAAAGGCTTCTTCGGCGGACCCCATAGGGGAACCCTTTGAAGAACCGTGTTTGGTTCCAGGTAAAACCTGCCCTTTTGGTTCTAGGTAAAAACATTTTTTTCCAGGTAAAACCCTTTTGAGTTCCAAGTAGAACCCTTTCCACCAAAAAGGGTTCTACCTGGAACAAAAAGGGTTCTCCTATGGAGACAGCTGAAGAACCCTTTCCACCAAAAAGGGTTCTACCTGGAACCAAAAAAGGTTCTACTATGGTGACAGCTGAAGAACCCTTTCCACCAAAAAGGGTTCTACCTGGAACCAAAAAAGGTTCTACTATGGTGACAGCTGAAGAACCCTTTCCACCAAAAAGGGTTCTACCTGGAACAAAAAGGGTTCTCCTATGGAGACAGCTGAAGAACCCTTTCCACCAAAAAGGGTTCTACCTGGAACCAAAAAAGGTTCTACTATGGTGACAGCTGAAGAACCCTTTCCACCAAAAAGGGTTCTACCTGGAACCAAAAAAGGTTCTACTATGGTGACAGCTGAAGAACCCTTTAGGAACCTTTTTTTCTAAGAGTGTATGAAAAGACTAAACTTTGTCAAGGGACCAATTATTGAACATAATGAGACTGAAAAGGTAGACAACTGTTACGAAGACTCTCTCCCCGACATGGGTTGGAAATGTAGAGTTGCTTGTTGTTTTGATACCACATGAATTTGCTACTGTCAGCTTGTTGATGATCCACTAGCTACACTTTGGGTTTTCCGTTCAGTTCCCAAACTGCTCTGCCTGTTGTTGAAAGTGAACTGCATGGGTGAGCAGAAAACTTCCTTTACCAGCATCATTAAAATAATGAGGAACTATTGGACTGAAATGAGCTGAAGGAGAGAGAGGGAGAGAGAGCAGATATGAGAGAAAGAGCAGGCAAGAGAGCGAAAGATTCACAATCCCGTGAGACTATCTAAATCTAAAAATCGAAATGTTTGCATATGACGCAGACTGGTTAATTAAGCCTAAGACCCTCTTTCTTTCACCCATACTCCCTGCCTTGCCCGAGTCTCTGGGATCAGCATAGTTTAGTATTTCAGCTTTACTCAGCCTCCCGGTGGCATTGGACCATCCACACGACTTAAGCAGTGGAAAATGGAGATACACTGTCAAGTGAATGAACTGTCATATTGTGAAAGGCGATATCTTAGCAGTGGTATATTTGGGATCAGGCCATGATAAGGATTTGAATCTTACACCGCTTCTCTGTGCTAGCCTGGTCATAGATCTGTTTGGGATTTTAGACACATCTAGTCACTTCCGTCGACCAGAGGAGGTGGATAAAACACAAACAGATCTGGGACCAGGCTATGGCACAACAAGAAAGAAACAAAGAGGAGGTGGATAAAACACAAACAGATCTGGGACCAGGCTATGGCACAACAAGAAAGAAACAAAGAAGGTCATTCAGCAGATGCTTTTATCCAAAGTAGTAGTAGTTACTTATTATCTAAACATCCCCTGGTACTTCATGAGATTTACATAGTAGATAGCTGGGATAAACACATTCATTCACAAGTTGGTAGTAAGCTACGCTCATCATGATGGTACAGTATATTTATAGTTATTTCCTTCTTCAGTAAATACACAGAACCCATGTACTGTATCTCCCCTCCCTCCCACCTTAAACTGAACAAAAGATAACAACAGCTAGGTGACATCATAGCCGGTGCACGTCAGTGATAGTAGCTACAGGATGTATACGATGTACGATGTACGATATACAAGTGCAGATATACAGTTGCTTAATGGTTGTAAATAATTACAAGTTAGACAGGGTCACAGTGCAACCATGTACAGAATATTGCAGTGTTAATTAGATAACATTAGGACGTGTGTGTGTCTGTTTATACTGTGGATTAGAGACGGACATGGCAGCCCCCCCCACCCCCCTTCTCTTCTCGCTCTGTGTTGTTATGGTGGTGTCTCACGGGGGCAGAGATTGCTGAGGACATAATGTGATTTCTCCTCCGCTGTAATGTGTAATGCGATGCTCTGGGGGGCAAGGCCTCTGTTGAACCAAGCCCACTATGCTGTGATGTTTCCTGGCTTCCCCTCTTTCTCTCTCTCTCTGTCTCTCTCCCTTCTCTCTATATCCTCCCACTCTCTCTCTCTCTCTCTCTCCCTCCTCTCTAAATCCTCCCACTCTCTCTCTCTCTCCACCGCTCTCTCACTCTTTAATCCTCCTCTCCCATCTCTCTCTGTCTCTCTCCATCTTGCTCTCTCCCACAATCTATCTTTCCCCCTCTTTCTTTCACCCATACTCCCTCTCCCCCTTCTCTCTCCTTTCTCCCCCCCTTCCGTTTCTATGATCTGTCATAGATTATGTTAGTCACTAACCAATCTCCAAACACCTTGATTACAGATTGATTTAGAGGTTGAGCGTTTAAGAATGAACTACGGTGCGGTTCTCATTTGAGACTGAAGGGGGCGCTACACAAACACACACACACACACACACACACACACACACACACACACACACACACACACACACACACACTGATGCTCTATGCCGATGTTCTGCTAGAATAATTACTTAGTGTGATGTGTGCTGATGTGTTGACAGAGTGAGAGCAGTCGAAGAGGACAAGGTAGCCTACACATCTCCACCCTGCCTGTGAAGCTCTGGCAACAATTTCGAAAATTGCGTCGGTGGGCATTTGACCCCTTAATCCAACGGAGAGGGAAAAAAGGCTTTTGGGGAGTTTGCAGAGACCATTAAAGCATAACAAGAGGCTGTGTGGCTGGGCTGGGCTATGGTAGACAGCGGGCTGGGGCGGTGGAGGTGGGGCTGAAACCCTCCCTCCCGTTTCCAGGGGTGAGCACAGAGCCCAACAGAAACATTGATGATCCTGCTCTATGACAAGAATGCGGATTATGTAAAAGGGTTTTTACAGGTACTCACAGGAATCACTTTGAAGGTCTGGACTGACGAAATCATTTTGTATGGAGAAGTGACTACTACACACCTAGGCTGTCACTCTCCTTAAACTCTTTGAAGGTCTGGACTGACAAAATAATTTTGTATGGAGAAGTGACTACTACACACCTAGGCTGTCACTCTCCTTAAACTCTCCCCTGCTGTTTTAAAGTGGTCATTGACCTGGCAACATCACAGGTGCATTTAGAACATGGCTGTCAAACTCATTCCATGGAGGGCCGAGTGTCTGCTGATTTTGGGGTTTTCCTTTCAATGAAGACCTAGACAACTAGGTGAGGGGACTCCTTACAAATCAGTGACCTTAATTCATCCAGTTCAAGGGTGGAGCAAAAACCCGCAGACACTCGCCCTCCGTGGAATGAGTTTGACACGTGGTTCAGGTCCTCAGACACAGCTGTGGACATTACAGAATAACACCTGAAAATATGTTCAACACTCACCCGATAAGAACTACATAGAGAAGTCACAATACTTTCCGACAGGACTAAGAGGCCATTCATACAGGTATCATAAGGCTCTGTGTGTCATCTTGAGTGGTGTTGTGTTCTAGCTCTGCTCTTGTTTGTCTCTTGTTTGTCTAAGGAAGCTCAGAGAAGAAGCCCTGACTTCTAACTGTGGTTGTTCTGCTATACTGCTGCTCTCTATCTCTCTATCTCTCTATCTCTCTATCTCTCTCTCTATCTCTCTATCTCTCTATCTCTCTCTCTCTCTATCTCTCTATCTCTCTCTCTCTCTCTCTCTCTCTCTCTCTCTCTCTCTCTCTCTCTCTCTCTCTCTCTCTCTCTCTCTCTCTCTCTCTCTCTGTCTCTCTGTCTCTCAATTCAATTCAAGGGGCTTTATTGACATGGGAAACGTGTTAACATTGTCAAAGTAAGTGAAATAGATAATAAACAAAAGTGAAATGAATAATAAAAATGAACAGTAAACATTACACTCAGATGTTCCAAAAGAGTAGACATTTCAAATGTCATATTATACAATGTTGTAACGATGTGCAAATGGTTCAAGTACAAAAGGCTAAATAAATAAGCATAAATATGGGTTGTTTTTACAATGGTGTTTGTTCATCACTGGTTGCCCTTTTCTTGTGGCAACAGGCTACAAATCTTGCTGCTGTGATGTCACACTGTGGTATTTCACCCAGTAGATATGGGAGTTGATCAAAATCAGGTTTGTTTTCAAATTCTTTGTGAATCTGTGTAATCTGAGGGAAATATGTGACTCTAATATAGTCATACATTTGGCAGGAGGTTAGGAAGTGCAGCTCAGTTTCCACCTCATCTTGTGGGCAGTGAGCACATAGCCTGTCTTCTCTTGACAGCCATGTCTGCCTACGGCGGCCTTTCTCAATAGCAAGGCTATGCTCACTGAGTCTGTACATAGTCAAAGCTTTCCTTAAGTTTGGGTCAGTCACAGTGGTCAGGTATTCTACAACTGTGTACTCGCTGTTCAGGGTACAAAAGCATTCTAGTTTGCTCTGTTTTTTTGTTAATTCTTTCCGATGTGTCAAGTAATTATCTTTTTGTTTTCTCATGATTTGGTTGGGTCTAATTGTGGGTCTAATTGTGTTCTCTCTCTCTCTCACACATCTCAGTTCTTATCTCTCTGTATCACATCTCTGCTCTCTGCTTTTGCATTTCTGCTGAGTTTCCAGAGAAACGCTTCATCTCAAGGTGTTATCAGCACTAGGTCTGAGTCATAATCATCATCATTATCATCACCACCATCATCTGCAGTGACAGAAGCATAGTTTTTATCATCTTCACAATTATCCTCTTCCTCCCCTCCTCTTCCACCTAACCATAATCATTGTTAAAGCTAAATATTAATGAAATGTTTAAATATATTGTGTGCTTAGCATGTGGAAACATACTGAGGTGCTTTGTGTAGTTCGGATGAACGCTCTCGTGGGGAAGCTGAAATTATATCTGTGTTTCTCCATTTAATTTTTGGAGGAGGAGGAAGAGGAGACAGGGGGAAACAGTCTGCCAATGACCTCTCTCTCCCCTCATCTCTCCTCCCTCTCTGCCACCCTGTCTGGCAATTTCTCTGGCTGTCGTGGTCGAATCTCACTCCCTGCCTTCTTCTTCTTCTACATCTCCCTCTTTATCTCCCCCATATCTCCCTATCTCTCTCGATAGCTGTTGTCAGCAGCTTCTCCAGCATTGGGCCTGTCTGTCTATCTGTCTGTGTCTGTCTGTTCCATAGGGGTCTGTCTGTCTGTTCCATACACAGCAAATATGGGTGCTAATTAATTTGCTGTGGATCACCCCACATCTCTGCATGGCAGAAAGAGAGGGAGAGAGAGAGGTGAAGAGAGTGAGGGATGAGGAGAGAAGAAGGAAGGATCTTGCAACCTTACAGTTAACTAGTCCAACGCAATAACGACCTGCCTCTCTCTCCTCTCTCTCGTTGCACTCTCTCGTTACGCAAATGCAGTAAGCCAAGGTAAGTTGCTAGCTAGCATTAAACTTATCTTATAAAAAACAATCAATCATAATCACTAGTTAACTACACATGGTTGATGATATTACTAGATATTATCTAGCGTGTCCTGTGTTGCATATAATGTGACTGAGCATACAAGCATACAAGTATCTAAGTATCTGACTGAGCAGTGGTAGCCAGAACCTATCAACTCCCAAGATGAGGCTGGTGTAACCGATGTGAAATGGCTGGCTAGTTAGCGCGCGCTAATAGCGTTTGAAACTTCACTTGCTCTGAGCCTTGGGGTGGTTGTTTCCCTTGCTCTGCATGGGTAACGCTGCTTCGATGGTGGCTGTTGTCGTTGTGTTGCTGGTTCGAGCCCAGGGAGGAGCGAGGAGAGGGACGGAAGCTATACTGTTACACTGGCAATACTAAAGTGCCTATAAGAACATCCAATAGTCAAAGGTTAATAAAATACAAATGGTATAGAGAGAAATAGTCCTATTATAACTACAACCTAAAACTTCTTACCTGGGAATATTGAAGACTCATGTTAAAAGGAACCACCAGCTTTCATATGTTCTCATGTTCTGAGCAAGGAACTGAAACGTTAGCTTTCTTACATGGCACATATTGCACTTTTACTTTCTTCTCCAACACTTTGTTTTTGCATTATTTAAACCAAATTGAACATGTTTCATTATCTACTTGAGGCTAAATTGATTTTATTGATGTATTAAATTAAGTTAAAAGTGTTAATTCAGTATTGTTGTAATTGTCATTATTACAAATACATTTGTTTATTTTTTTATTTTTTTTAAATCGGCCAATTAATCGATATTGGCTTTTTTGGTCCTCCAATAATCGGTATCGGCGTTGAAAAATCAGAATCGGTCGACCTCTACTGTGCATATTGCCAAAGTATACTTTGGAAATGTACATCTCTCTCTTTCTGTCTCTGTCTCTCTCTTTCTTTCTCTTTCTTTCTCCCTGACCTCATTTTGCTGACTGCTCTTTTTCATGTCCCTTGTGTTCAGTTTTCCTAATAATCCAGTGGATTGGTCACATCACTTTCACTGACTGTGTGTGAGCTTGTGTGTGTGTGCGTACGTGTGTGTGCGTACGTGTGTGTGCGTACGTGTGCATGTGCTGAAAACAGCATAAGTTATGGCCATGAAAAAGGCATGGGGTTTAATTTCATCTGGGAATAGGGCAATACTGCCACAACACCCTCCCTGTCCAAGGTGTATCAGGATTACATCCCGTTTTCATTTACATTTGGTTTGTCAATTAACGTCAATTCTACGTGAAATCAACAAAAAAAATCCTACTATTTCATTGGATTTGTTGTAGGTTAAAAGTTGATTGAACGTCATCACATTTATTTTACAATGGGATAACTACTGATTACAGAAGATGTCTCTCTCTGTGTGTGTGTGTGTGTGTGTGTGTGTGTGTGTGTGTGTGTGTGTGTGTGTGTGTATCAAATCAAATGTTATTGGTCCCATACATGTTTAGCAGATGTTACTGCGGGTGTAGTTAAATGCTTGTGTTCCTAGCTCCAACAGTGCAGTAATATCTAACAATACACAACAATACACACAAATCTAAAAGTAATAGAATGGAATTAAGAAATATATAAATATTAGGATGATCAATGTCGGAGTCTGGAGTATAAATATAAATATCACTGCTCAAGAGGAGATCTGCATGGAGGAATGGGCCAAAATACCAGCAACAGTGTGTGAAAACCTTGTGAAGACTTAAAGAAAACGTTTGACCTCTGTCATTGCCAACAAAGGGTATATAACAAAGTATTGAGATAAACTTTTGTTATTGACCAAATACTTATTTTCCACCATAATTTGCAAATAAATTAGTTAAAAATCCTACAATGTGATTTTCTGGATTGTTTTTCCTCATTTTGTCTGTCATAGTTGAAGTGTAACTATGATGAAATTTACAGGCCTCTCTCATCTTTTTAAGTGGGAGAACTTGCACAATTGGTGGCTGACTAATTACGTTTTTTGCCCCACTGTACATATGAAATGTGTTAAACATTATGTAAACATGATTCAAGGTCTATTATTAAAGTGACCAGTGTTCCATGTCTATGTACATAGGGCAGCAGCCTCTAAGGTGCAGAGATGAGGAACCGGGTGGTAGCCGGCTAGTGACTGAGGGCAGGGTACTGTGTGGAGGTCGCCTAGTGATGGCTGTTTAACAGTCTGAGGGTCTTGAGATAGAAGCTGTTTTTTAGTCTCTCGGTCCCAGCTTTGAGGCACCTGTACTGACCTGGATGACAGCGGGGTGACCAGGCAGTGGCACGAGTAGCTGAGGTCCTTGATACTCTTCTTGTCCTTCCTGTGACACTGGGTGCTGTAGATGTCCTGGAGGGCAGGTAGTGTCCTCCCAGGGATGCGTTGGGCAGACCGCACCACCCTCTGCTGTAGATGTCCTGGAGGGCAGGTAGTGTCCTCCAAGAGATGCGTTGGGCAGACCGCACCACCCTCTGCTGTAGATGTCCTGGAGGGCAGGTAGTGTCCTCCCAGCGATGCGTTGGCAGACCGCACCACCCTCTGCTGTAGATGTCCTGGAGGGCAGGTAGTGTCCTCCCAGGGATGCGTTGGGCAGACCGCACCACCCTCTGCTGTAGATGTCCTGGAGGGCAGGTAGTGTCCTCCCAGAGATGCGTTGGGCAGACCGCACCACCCTCTGCTGTAGATGTCCTGGAGGGCAGGTAGTGTCCTCCCAGGGATGCGTTGGGCAGACCGCACCACCCTCTGCTCTAGATGTCCTGGAGGGCAGGTAGTGTCCTCCCAGGGATGTGTTGTGCAGATTGCACCACCCTCTGCTCTAGATGTCCTGGAGGGCAGGTAGTGTCCTCCCAGGGATGCGTTGTGCAGATTGCACCACCCTCTGCTGTAGATGTCCTGGAGGGCAGGTAGTGTCTTCCCAGTGACATGTTGTGCAGATTGCACCGTCCGCAATCTCAGGGCTCTCCGGAGGGTGGTGCAATCTGCACAACGCATCACTGGGAGGACAATTGCCGTTCCAGGCGGTGATACAGCCTGATAGGAAGCTCTCATTTGCACATCTGTAAAAGTCTGTGAGGGTCTTAGGTGACAAGACAAATTTCTTCAACTTCCTGATGTTGAAGAGACGCTGTTTTGCCTTCTTCACCACACTGTCTGTGTGGATGGACCATTTCAGATAGTCAGTGACGTGTACGTCAAGGAACTTGAAGCTTTTCACCTTCTCCACTGCGGTCCCGTCGATGTAGAGGGGGTGCTCCATCTGCTGTTTCCTGAAGTCCACGATCAGCTCCTTTGTTTTGTTGACATTGAGTGAGAGGTTATTTTCCTGGCACCACACTCCCAGGGACCTCACCTCCTTCCTGTAGGCTGTCTCATTGTTGTTGTTAGTCAGGCCTACCACTGTTGTGTCGTCTGCAAACTTGATGATTGAGTTGGAGGTGTGCATGGCCACACACTCATGGGTGAACATGGAGTACAGGAGGGGGCTGAGTGCCCTGTGTTGAGGATCAGCGTAGTGGAGGTGTTGTTTCCTACCTTCACCACCTGAGAGCGGCCGGTCAGGAAGTCCAGGACCCAGTTGCACAGGGTGGGGTTCAGACCCAGGGCCCCGAGCTTAATTGATGAGCTTGGAGGGCACTATGGTAATGAAGGCTGAACTGTAGTCAATGAACAGCATTCATACCTAGGTATTCCTCTTGTCCAAATGGGATAGAGCAGTGTGATGGCGATTGCATCATCCGTGGATGTATTGATGCGGATTTCAAATTGAAGTGGGTCTCGGGTGTCAGGTAAGGTGGAGAGATATGATCCTTAATTAACCTCTCAAAGCACTTCGTGATGACAGAAGTGAGTGCTACGGGGCGTGTGTGCATGAGTGTGTGTTTCTGTATGAACGTGTAGTGCAGTCTAGTGCAGCATGCGTGTGTGTACTTGTATGTGTGTATTTGTTGTTACGTGTGTTTATAGTGTGTGCATCATTTATAAGTATTTGATTAAAAGGGCTTGTCAAGATATAGGCCACTTAATCAGAACATTGCAAAGCAATCACTTTCCTTCTTATTGAGAAGGAAAACAAACATATTGTGGCAGGAACTGAAATGAAGCATACTGATGGCCAGAAAGATTTGTTTTGAGGCTGGACAGAGATTGTTGCGAGCACACTGAAGGTAAGTGAGGAGTCAAACGCAGGAGAGCAGAAATGTCAGTGTAGCGTGTAACTTTTAATCAGGTCCAAAACAAACACAGTCCAGTACAAATACCCAAAACCCAATGGGAACAAACAGTTCTCCCATAAGGCGTAGAACCACAACGCACCTTACTAGAATCACTACACGCAAAAATACGCTGCTTGTGGAGGAAAGCCTCCACCGCCCGCCGAGCGCCGCCCGGACAGGGAGAGGAACCGACTTCGGTGGAAGTCGTAACAGACAGACAGACTCTTTGTGTTATTCTGTTAAACGTACATTTGAGCTCACTACATGAGAATACAATTAGTAGTATGAGCTAACAAGTAGCATGGATGAAGTCCTACACATATCTGTGGGATGTTAGCTGGCTTAATGTATGCACTTTGGATTATCGAGAGAGGGAGTGTAGTGTAGATGAGAATATGTCATTTCAGAAAATATGTGATCTTCATGTAGCGTACAACCCAGCATGCTTCTCCGTTTTCTTTTTGTGCTACGTGTGGTAACAGGCCCAAAATAGAAACTTAGATGGTCAAGCACACACACCCCTCTGCTCACCTAATGTCGCTCTTTGCATTAACCCCTCCCCTCTTCCTCTCTGTTTCCGTGCACCACTGTAGATCCAGTATTACTCTCCAACTCTCTTATTGGTGTACACTATCTTATCACACTTTAAAAAACATGAAATCCTGTCAAAAATAAAATGGTGAAAACAAAGTTGACCCTAACTTATTTTGTTCATTTTTTTAAACTCCTCTGCAGGTTTTCCTGAGCACCCTCCTTCTGTGTGTGTGTGTGTCTGAGTGTGTGTCTGAGTGTGTTATGGCGTCTGTGATGGACAATTCCTACCGTAAGGTGCTGTTGCTAGGGGCCATCGCTGCAGCGTCAGCCTTTGTGGTCACCATCATCATCGTGGTGGTTTGTGTGGGCTGCCAAAGGTGAGGTCACAGCCAACACATCTCTCTCTCTCTCTCTCTCTCTCTCTCTCTCTCTCTCTCTCTCTCTCTCTCTCTCTCTCTCTCTCTCTCTCTCTCTGATTTCATTAATAGATAATAATATGAATAGATAATAAACAAAAGTGAAATAAATAATTGTAAAAATTAAGCGTAAACATTACACTCACAAAAGTTCCAAAATAATAAAGACATTTCAAATGTCATATTATGTGCAAATAGTTAAAGTACAAAAGGGAAAATAAATAAACATAAATATGGGTTATATTTTCAATGGTGTTTTTTCTTCACTGGTTGCCCTTTTCTTGTTGCTGAGATTTGATGTCACACACATCATAGCAACAAGTCTTGCTGCTGTGATGTCACACTGTGGTATTTCACCCAATTCTTTGTGGGTTTAGCCAAGCTCTTCTCGCTCTCTCTCTCTCTCTCTCTCTCTCCCTCTCTCTCTGTCCCTCTCGCTCTCTCTACTGTTCAAACTATGGGATATCTGAAACCCACACCCGACCAAGCCACGCCTTCAGTATTCAAAGAAAACAATCCAACTAAGTGACCCAACTGGCTGGGTACAAAAAAGAAACAATCATTTAACTAGACAAGTTTACTGACAACACATTCTCATTTACAGCAGAGTGGGATTTAGCCAGGATGCCAGGGTAAACACTCTAAACACACTTTAGTGCCTACAGAGTCAGGACATCTGTTTAATGTCTCATCCAAAAGATGACAGCCTACACAGGGCAATGTCCCCAATCACTGCCCTGGGTTATTGAGATATTTTTTTAGACCATAGGAAAGGGTGCCTCCTACTGGCCATCCAACACCACTTCCAGCAGCATCTGGTCTCCCATCCAGAACCAACTCTGCTTAGCTTCAGAGGAAAGCCAGCAGTGGGATGCAAGGTGGTATGCTGCTGGCCTAAAACAAACCAATGTGTTTTCTGTCATTTATTTACCCTGTTTTTTAGAGTGACTAGCTTATAGATCAGGATTCTTAGTAGACAAAAGCAATAGAACACAGTATGCTCTGGTTCTTACGGAACCCTCAGGGACCAACAAGACTCAACCCTCAGTGGCTTCGTTGCATTTGGTATCCTCTTTAACCAGACATAGAGATGTACTGTATCTTAAAGTAAAGCTTCATGTAATCCTCTTTAACCAGACATAGAGATGTACTGTATCTTAAAGTAAAGCTTCATGTAATCCTCTTTAACCAGACATAGAGATGTACTGTATCTTAAAGTAAAGCTTCATGTAATCCTCTTTAACCAGAGATGTACTGTAGTTTAAAGTAAAGCTTCATGTAATCCTCTTTAACCAGACATAGAGATGTACTGTATCTTAAAGTAAAGCTTCATGTAATCCTCTTTAACCAGAGATGTACTGTATCTTAAAGTAAAGCTTCATGTAATCCTCTTTAACCAGACATAGAGATGTACTGTATCTTAAAGTAAAGCTTCATGTAATCCTCTTTAACCAGAGATGTACTGTATCTTAAAGTAAAGCTTCATGTAATCCTCTTTAACCAGAGATGTACTGTATCTTAAAGTAAAGCTTCATGTAATCCTCTTTAACGAGAGATGTACTGTATCTTAAAGTAAAGCTTCATGTAATCCTCTTTAACCAGACATAGAGATGTACTGTATCTTAAAGTAACGCTTCATGTAATCCTCTTTAACCAGACATAGAGATGTACTGTAACTTAAAGTAAAGCTTCATATAATCCTCTTTAACCAAAGATGTACTGTATCTTAAAGTAAAGCTTCATGTAATCCTCTTTAACCAGAGATGTACTGCATCTTAAAGTAAAGCTTCATGTAATCCTCTTTAACCAGCGATGTACTGTATCTTAAAGTAAAGCTTCATGTAATCATCTTTAACCAGACATAGAGATGTACTGTAACTTAAAGTAAAGCTTCATATAATCCTCTTTAACCAGACATAGAGATGTACTGTATCTTAAAGTAAATCTTCATATATTCCTATTTAACCAGAGATGTACTGTATCTTAAAGTAAAGCTTCATGTAATCCTCTTTAACCAGACATAGAGATGTACTGTATCTTAAAGTAAAGCTTCATGTAATCCTCTTTAACCAGACATAGAGATGTTCTGTATCTTAAAGTAACGCTTCATGTAATCCTCTTTAACCAGACATAGAGATGTACTGTAACTTAAAGTAAAGCTTCATATAATCCTCTTTAACCAAAGATGTACTGTATCTTAAAGTAAAGCTTCATGTAATCCTCTTTAACCAGAGATGTACTGTATCTTAAAGTAAAGCTTCATGTAATCCTCTTTAACCAGACATAGAGATGTACTGTATCTTAAAGTAAAGCTTCATGTAATCATCTTTAACCAGACATAGAGATGTACTGTATCTTAAAGTAAAGCTTCATATATTCCTATTTAACCAGAGATGTACTGTATCTTAAAGTAAAGCTTCATGTAATCCTCTTTAACCAGACATAGAGATGTACTGTATCTTAAAGTAAAGCTTCATGTAATCCTCTTTAACCAGACATAGAGATGTACTGTATCTTAAAGTAACGCTTCATGTAATCCTCTTTAACCAGACATAGAGATGTACTGTATCTTAAAGTAAAGCTTCATGTAATCATCTTTAACCAGAGATGTACTGTAGTTTAAAGTAAAGCTTCATGTAATCCTCTTTAACCAGACATAGAGATGTACTGTATCTTAAAGTAAAGCTTCATGTAATCATCTTTAACCAGACATAGAGATGTACTGTATCTTAAAGTAAAGCTTCATGTAATCATCTTTAACCAGACATAGAGATGTACTGTAACTTAAAGTAAAGCTTCATATAATCCTCTTTAACCAGACATAGAGATGTACTGTATCTTAAAGTAAAGCTTCATATATTCCTATTTAACCAGAGATGTACTGTATCTTAAAGTAAAGCTTCATGTAATCCTCTTTAACCAGACATAGAGATGTACTGTATCTTAAAGTAAAGCTTCATGTAATCCTCTTTAACCAGACATAGAGATGTACTGTATCTTAAAGTAACGCTTCATGTAATCCTCTTTTACCAGACATAGAGATGTACTGTATCTTAAAGTAAAGCTTCATGTAATCATCTTTAACCAGAGATGTACTGTAGTTTAAAGTAAAGCTTCATGTAATCCTCTTTAACCAGACATAGAGATGTACTGTATCTTAAAGTAAAGCTTCATGTAATCATCTTTAACCAGACATAGAGATGTACTGTATCTTAAAGTAAAGCTTCATGTAATCCTCTTTAACCAGAGATGTACTGTATCTTAAAGTAAATCTTCATGTAATCCTCTTTAACCAGCGATGTACTGTATCTTAAAGTAAAGCTTCATGTAATCCTCTTTAACCAGAGATGTACTGTATCTTAAAGTAAATCTTCATGTAATCCTCTTTAACCAGACATAGAGATGTACTGTATCTTAAAGTAAAGCTTCATATAATCCTCTTTAACCAGCCATAGAGATGTACTGTAACTTAAAGTAAAGCTTCATATAATCCTCTTTAACCAGAGATGTACTGTATCTTAAAGTAAAGCTTCATGTAATCCTCTTTAACCAGAGATGTACTGTATCTTAAAGTAAATCTTCATGTAATCCTCTTTAACCAGACATAGAGATGTACTGTATCTTAAAGTAAAGCTTCATGTAATCATCTTTAACCAGACATAGAGATGTACTGTAACTTAAAGTAAAGCTTCATATAATCCTCTTTAACCAGACATAGAGATGTACTGTATCTTAAAGTAAAGCTTCATATATTCCTATTTAACCAGAGATGTACTGTATCTTAAAGTAAAGCTTCATGTAATCCTCTTTAACCAGACATAGAGATGTACTGTATCTTAAAGTAAAGCTTCATGTAATCCTCTTTAACCAGACATAGAGATGTACTGTATCTTAAAGTAACGCTTCATGTAATCCTCTTTAACCAGACATAGAGATGTACTGTATCTTAAAGTAAAGCTTCATGTAATCATCTTTAACCAGAGATGTACTGTAGTTTAAAGTAAAGCTTCATGTAATCCTCTTTAACCAGACATAGAGATGTACTGTATCTTAAAGTAAAGCTTCATGTAATCATCTTTAACCAGACATAGAGATGTACTGTATCTTAAAGTAAAACTTCATGTAATCCTCTTTAACCAGAGATGTACTGTATCTTAAAGTAAAGCTTCATGTAATCCTCTTTAACCTGAGATGTACTGTATCTTAAAGTAAAGCTTCATGTAATCCTCTTTAACCAGAGATGTACTGTATCTTAAAGTAAATCTTCATGTAATCCTCTTTAACCAGCGATGTACTGTATCTTAAAGTAAAGCTTCATGTAATCCTCTTTAACCAGAGATGTACTGTATCTTAAAGTAAATCTTCATGTAATCCTCTTTAACCAGACATAGAGATGTACTGTATCTTAAAGTAAAGCTTCATATAATCCTCTTTAACCAGCCATAGAGATGTACTGTAACTTAAAGTAAAGCTTCATATAATCCTCTTTAACCAGAGATGTACTGTATCTTAAAGTAAAGCTTCATGTAATCCTCTTTAACCAGACATAGAGATGTACTGTATCTTAAAGTAAAGCTTCATGTAATCATCTTTAACCAGAGATGTACTGTATCTTAAAGTAAAGCTTCATGTAATCCTCTTTAACCAGAGATGTACTGTATCTTAAAGTAAAGCTTCATGTAATCATCTTTAACCAGACATAGAGATGTTCTGTATCTTAAAGTAAATCTTCATGTAATCCTCTTTAACCAGACATAGAGATGTACTGTATCTTAAAGTAAAGCTTCATGTAATCATCTTTAACCAGACATAGAGATGTACTGTAACTTAAAGTAAAGCTTCATATAATCCTCTTTAACCAGACATAGAGATGTACTGTATCTTAAAGTAAAGCTTCATATATTCCTATTTAACCAGAGATGTACTGTATCTTAAAGTAAAGCTTCATGTAATCCTCTTTAACCAGACATAGAGATGTACTGTATCTTAAAGTAAAGCTTCATGTAATCCTCTTTAACCAGACATAGAGATGTACTGTATCTTAAAGTAACGCTTCATGTAATCCTCTTTAACCAGACATAGAGATGTACTGTATCTTAAAGTAAAGCTTCATGTAATCATCTTTAACCAGAGATTTACTGTAGTTTAAAGTAAAGCTTCATGTAATCCTCTTTAACCAGACATAGAGATGTACTGTATCTTAAAGTAAAGCTTCATGTAATCATCTTTAACCAGACATAGAGATGTACTGTATCTTAAAGTAAAACTTCATGTAATCATCTTTAACCAGAGATGTACTGTATCTTAAAGTAAAGCTTCATGTAATCCTCTTTAACCTGAGATGTACTGTATCTTAAAGTAAAGCTTCATGTAATCCTCTTTAACCAGAGATGTACTGTATCTTAAAGTAAATCTTCATGTAATCCTCTTTAACCAGCGATGTACTGTATCTTAAAGTAACGCTTCATGTAATCCTCTTTAACCAGACATAGAGATGTACTGTAACTTAAAGTAAAGCTTCATATAATCCTCTTTAACCAGAGATGTACTGTATCTTAAAGTAAAGCTTCATGTAATCCTCTTTAACCAGAGATGTACTGTATCTTAAAGTAAAGCTTCATGTAATCCTCTTTAACCAGAGATGTACTGCATCTTAAAGTAAAGCTTCATGTAATCCTCTTTAACCAGAGATGTACTGTATCTTAAAGTAAATCTTCATGTAATCCTCTTTAACCAGACATAGAGATGTACTGTATCTTAAAGTAAAGCTTCATGTAATCATCTTTAACCAGACATAGAGATGTACTGTAACTTAAAGTAAAGCTTCATATAATCCTCTTTAACCAGACATAGAGATGTACTGTATCTTAAAGTAAAGCTTCATATATTCCTATTTAACCAGAGATGTACTGTATCTTAAAGTAAAGCTTCATGTAATCCTCTTTAACCAGACATAGAGATGTACTGTATCTTAAAGTAACGCTTCATGTAATCCTCTTTAACCAGAGATGTACTGTAGTTTAAAGTAAAGCTTCATGTAATCCTCTTTAACCAGACATAGAGATGTACTGTATCTTAAAGTAAAGCTTCATGTAATCATCTTTAACCAGAGATGTACTGTATCTTAAAGTAAAGCTTCATGTAATCCTCTTTAACCAGAGATGTACTGTATCTTAAAGTAAAGCTTCATGTAATCCTCTTTAACCAGAGATGTACTGTATCTTAAAGTAAATCTTCATGTAATCCTCTTTAACCAGACATAGAGATGTACTGTATCTTAAAGTAAAGCTTCATGTAATCATCTTTAACCAGACATAGAGATGTACTGTAACTTAAAGTAAAGCTTCATATAATCCTCTTTAACCAGACATAGAGATGTACTGTATCTTAAAGTAAAGCTTCATATATTCCTATTTAACCAGAGATGTACTGTATCTTAAAGTAAAGCTTCATGTAATCCTCTTTAACCAGACATAGAGATGTACTGTATCTTAAAGTAAAGCTTCATGTAATCCTCTTTAACCAGACATAGAGATGTACTGTATCTTAAAGTAACGCTTCATGTAATCCTCTTTAACCAGACATAGAGATGTACTGTATCTTAAAGTAAAGCTTCATGTAATCATCTTTAACCAGAGATTTACTGTAGTTTAAAGTAAAGCTTCATGTAATCCTCTTTAACCAGACATAGAGATGTACTGTATCTTAAAGTAAAGCTTCATGTAATCATCTTTAACCAGACATAGAGATGTACTGTATCTTAAAGTAAAACTTCATATATTCCTATTTAACCAGAGATGTACTGTATCTTAAAGTAAAGCTTCATGTAATCCTCTTTAACCAGACATAGAGATGTACTGTATCTTAAAGTAACGCTTCATGTAATCCTCTTTAACCAGAGATGTACTGTAGTTTAAAGTAAAGCTTCATGTAATCCTCTTTAACCAGACATAGAGATGTACTGTATCTTAAAGTAAAGCTTCATGTAATCATCTTTAACCAGAGATGTACTGTATCTTAAAGTAAAGCTTCATGTAATCCTCTTTAACCAGAGATGTACTGTATCTTAAAGTAAAGCTTCATGTAATCCTCTTTAACCAGAGATGTACTGTATCTTAAAGTAAATCTTCATGTAATCCTCTTTAACCAGACATAGAGATGTACTGTATCTTAAAGTAAAGCTTCATGTAATCATCTTTAACCAGACATAGAGATGTACTGTAACTTAAAGTAAAGCTTCATATAATCCTCTTTAACCAGACATAGAGATGTACTGTATCTTAAAGTAAAGCTTCATATATTCCTATTTAACCAGAGATGTACTGTATCTTAAAGTAAAGCTTCATGTAATCCTCTTTAACCAGACATAGAGATGTACTGTATCTTAAAGTAAAGCTTCATGTAATCCTCTTTAACCAGACATAGAGATGTACTGTATCTTAAAGTAACGCTTCATGTAATCCTCTTTAACCAGACATAGAGATGTACTGTATCTTAAAGTAAAGCTTCATGTAATCATCTTTAACCAGAGATTTACTGTAGTTTAAAGTAAAGCTTCATGTAATCCTCTTTAACCAGACATAGAGATGTACTGTATCTTAAAGTAAAGCTTCATGTAATCATCTTTAACCAGACATAGAGATGTACTGTATCTTAAAGTAAAACTTCATGTAATCATCTTTAACCAGAGATGTACTGTATCTTAAAGTAAAGCTTCATGTAATCCTCTTTAACCTGAGATGTACTGTATCTTAAAGTAAAGCTTCATGTAATCCTCTTTAACCAGAGATGTACTGTATCTTAAAGTAAATCTTCATGTAATCCTCTTTAACCAGCGATGTACTGTATCTTAAAGTAACGCTTCATGTAATCCTCTTTAACCAGACATAGAGATGTACTGTAACTTAAAGTAAAGCTTCATATAATCCTCTTTAACCAGAGATGTACTGTATCTTAAAGTAAAGCTTCATGTAATCCTCTTTAACCAGAGATGTACTGTATCTTAAAGTAAAGCTTCATGTAATCCTCTTTAACCAGAGATGTACTGCATCTTAAAGTAAAGCTTCATGTAATCCTCTTTAACCAGAGATGTACTGTATCTTAAAGTAAATCTTCATGTAATCCTCTTTAACCAGACATAGAGATGTACTGTATCTTAAAGTAAAGCTTCATGTAATCATCTTTAACCAGACATAGAGATGTACTGTAACTTAAAGTAAAGCTTCATATAATCCTCTTTAACCAGACATAGAGATGTACTGTATCTTAAAGTAAAGCTTCATATATTCCTATTTAACCAGAGATGTACTGTATCTTAAAGTAAAGCTTCATGTAATCCTCTTTAACCAGACATAGAGATGTACTGTATCTTAAAGTAAAGCTTCATGTAATCCTCTTTAACCAGACATAGAGATGTACTGTATCTTAAAGTAACGCTTCATGTAATCCTCTTTAACCAGACATAGAGATGTACTGTATCTTAAAGTAAAGCTTCATGTAATCATCTTTAACCAGAGATGTACTGTAGTTTAAAGTAAAGCTTCATGTAATCCTCTTTAACCAGACATAGAGATGTACTGTATCTTAAAGTAAAGCTTCATGTAATCATCTTTAACCAGAGATGTACTGTATCTTAAAGTAAAGCTTCATGTAATCCTCTTTAACCAGAGATGTACTGTATCTTAAAGTAAAGCTTCATGTAATCCTCTTTAACCAGAGATGTACTGTATCTTAAAGTAAATCTTCATGTAATCCTCTTTAACCAGAGATGTACTGTATCTTAAAGTAAATCTTCATGTAATCCTCTTTAACCAGACATAGAGATGTACTGTAACTTAAAGTAAAGCTTCATATAATCCTCTTTAACCAGAGATGTACTGTATCTTAAAGTAAAGCTTCATGTAATCCTCTTTAACCAGAGATGTACTGTATCTTAAAGTAAAGCTTCATGTAATCCTCTTTAACCAGACATAGAGATGTACTGTATCTTAAAGTAAAGCTTCATGTAATGCTCTTTAACCAGAGATGTACTGTATCTTAAAGTAAATCTTCATGTAATCCTCTTTAACCAGAGATGTACTGTATCTTAAAGTAAAGCTTCATGTAATCCTCTTTAACCAGACATAGAGATGTACTGTATCTTAAAGTAAAGCTTCATGTAATCATCTTTAACCAGACATAGAGATGTACTGTATCTTAAAGTAAAGCTTCATGTAATCATCTTTAACCAGAGATGTACTGTATCTTAAAGTAAAGCTTCATGTAATCCTCTTTAACCAGACATAGAGATGTACTGTATCTTAAAGTAAAGCTTCATGTAATCCTCTTTAACCAGCCATAGAGATGTACTGTATCTTAAAGTAACGCTTCATGTAATCCTCTTTAACTAGACACAGAGATGTACTGTATCTTAAAGTAAAGCTTCATGTAATCCTCTTTAACCAGACATAGAGATGTACTGTATCTTAAAGTAAAGCTTCATGTAATCATCTTTAACCAGACATAGAGATGTACTGTATCTTAAAGTAAAGCTTCATGTAATCATCTTTAACCAGAGATGTACTGTATCTTAAAGTAAAGCTTCATGTAATCCTCTTTAACCAGCCATAGAGATGTACTGTATCTTAAAGTAACGCTTCATGTAATCCTCTTTAACTAGACACAGAGATGTACTTTATCTTAAAGTAAAGCTTCATGTAATCCTCTTTAACCAGACATAGAGATGTACTTTATCTTAAAGTAAAGCTTCATGTAATCCTCTTTAACCAGACATAGAGATGTACTGTATCTTAAAGTAAAGCTTCATGTAAACATCTTTAACCAGACATAGAGATGTACTGTAACTTAAAGTAAAGCTTCATGTAATCATCTTTAACCAGACATAGAGATGTACTGTATCTTAAAGTAAAGCTTCATGTAATCCTCTTTAACCAGACATAGAGATGTACTGTATCTTAAAGTAAAGCTTCATGTAATCCTCTTTAACCAGACATAGAGATGTACTGTATCTTAAAGTAACGCTTCATGTAATCCTCTTTAACTAGACACAGAGATGTACTGTATCTTAAAGTAAAGCTTCATGTAATCATCTTTAACCAGAGATGTACTGTATCTTAAAGTAAAGCTTCATGTAATCCTCTTTAACCAGAGATGTACTGTATCTTAAAGTAAAGCTTCATGTAATCCTCTTTAACCAGACATAGAGATGTACTGTATCTTAAAGTAACGCTTCATGTAATCCTCTTTAACCAGACATAGAGATGTACTGTATCTTAAAGTAAAGCTTAATGTAATCCTCTTTAACCAGAGATGTACTGTAGTTTAAAGTAAAGCTTCATGTAATCCTCTTTAACCAGACATAGAGATGTACTGTATCTTAAAGTAAAGCTTCATGTAATCCTCTTTAACCAGAGATGTACTGTATCTTAAAGTAAAGCTTCATGTAATCCTCTTTAACCAGAGATGTACTGTATCTTAAAGTAAATCTTCATGTAATCCTCTTTAACCAGAGATGTACTGCATCTTAAAGTAAATCTTCATGTAATCCTCTTTAACCAGAGATGTACTGTAGTTTAAAGCTTCATATAAAGGCATCTGTAAATGGAACCAATAAAGAAATAAATACATTGATGTTGCCACAAAATGTATGAAAAAAAAGTATTCTCTTTAGTTTGGTAAGCCATGAATTTTTCTGGTGCTGAATTCCTGCCTCCAGTGTGTTGTTATGATGTGACAGTCCTGTGGGATGTGGATGCTTAGACACCTGCTCATGGCTCCCCAGGGGCAGACAGAGCTGAGAGGTGCATAGAGAGCTGTGTCCTTGGCTGGAGAGAGAGACAGAGTCCCTGGGGCATCTCAATGGTACTAAGTGGCCTCTGTGTGTGTGTAGTTGCACAGATGCATCTCTTCTCCTTTATCTTCACTGAACTGAAAAACACAGGCTAGGTGAAAGCAACATGTATGGATAGCCTCCGGGAATCTACTTTCATATGTCTATTTAGATCCGATCGGTGCAGGTGAAGAGCAGGAGATGAGGAGAGGAAGCCACGCATGAGTATTGAGATCAGAACGGTGCAGGTCTAGAGCAGTAGATGAGGAGAGGAAGCCACATATAAGTATTGAGATCAGATCGGTGCAGGTCTAGAGCAGTAGATGAGGAGAGGAAGCCACATATGAGTATTGAGATCAGATCGGTGCAGGTCTAGAGCAGTAGATGAGGAGAGGAAGCCACATATAAGTATTGAGATCAGATCGGTGCAGGTCTAGAGCAGTAGATGAGGAGGGGAAGCCACATATGAGTATTGAGATCAGATCAGTGCAGGTCTAGAGCCGGAGATGAGGAGAGGAAGCCACATATGAGTATTGAGATCAGATCGGTGCAGGTCTAGAGCCGGAGATGAGGAGAGGAAGCCACATATGAGTATTGAGATCAGATCGGTGCAGGTGAAGAGCAGGAGATGAGGAGAGGAAGCCACGCACGAGTATTGAGATCAGATCGGTGCAGGTCTAGAGCAGGAGATGAGGAGAGGAAGCCACATATGAGTATTGAGATCAGATCGGTGCAGGTCTAGAGCCGGAGATGAGGAGAGGAAGCCACATATGAGTATTGAGATCAGATCGGTGCAGGTCTAGAGCAGTAGATGAGGAGAGGAAGCCACATATAAGTATTGAGATCAGATCGGTGCAGGTCTAGAGCAGTAGATGAGGAGGGGAAGCCACATATGAGTATTGAGATCAGATCGGTGCAGGTCTAGAGCAGTAGATGAGGAGAGGAAGCCACATATGAGTATTGAGATCAGATCGGTGCAGGTCTAGAGCAGGAGATGAGGAGAGGAAGCCACATAGAGTATTGAGATCAGATCGGTGCAGGTCTAGAGCAGGAGATGAGGAGAGGAAGCCACATATGAGTATTGAGATCAGATCGGTGCAGGTCTAGAGCAGGAGATGAGGAGAGGAAGCCACATATGAGTATTGAGATCAGATCGGTGCAGGTCTAGAGCAGGAGATGAGGAGAGGAAGCCACAAATGAGTATTGAGATCAGATTGGTGCAGGTCTAGAGCAGTAGATGAGGAGAGGAAGCCACATATGAGTATTGAGATCAGATCGGTGCAGTTCTAGAGCAGGAGATGAGGAGAGGAAGCCACAAATTAGTATTGAGATCAGATTGGTGTAGGTCTAGAGCTGTAGATGAGGAGAGAAAGCCACATATGAGTATTGAGATCTGTTTCACCTATAGTCACCTACTGCTGTCTTCAGCACACCTGCATCACATGGCTCGCCCTATCAACAGTCCCCCATGGATACAACGTTCCCAAGGGGCCCCTAGTGACGTGTGGAAATGTTAGCAACCATGGAGGAATATTTACTTCTCTCTTGAGTGAAACTCAACAGCGACATAGTTAATAATAACTGCTCCTTCATGTGTCCTCAGGAAAAACAAGACCAAGCATCCTCCGGCCAATGGAGAGAAGGGCTCCTCAGTAGACCTGGTGAGTTATTTATATTAGCCCCTTCTTTATACATATTTTATTCTTTATGTTGTATATCATCCATGGCAGCCCATCCACCATCCCTTTACCGTCATTTGTTATCGGCCCAGCCAATAAATTGCCTAGTACTACCTTACACAAGACTTGGTGAGCTCATTCCACCACCTGGGCATGAATCTACTATATTATCCCCTCATTTATAGCAGCAGAAATGTCAAACATATCGACACTCTGACAAAACAAGGTGCTATCTAAACCCTAAAAGGGTTCTTTGGCTGTCCCCGTAGGAGAACCCTTGAAGAACCCTTTTTGGTTCCATGTAGAACCCTTTCTACAGAGGCCCTTACAAGCATTTCGCTACACCCGCAATATCGTCTGCTAAACATGTGTATGTGACCAATAAAATTAGATTTGAAGGGTTCTACCTGGAACCAAAAAGGGTTCTACCCGGGAAACAAACAGGGTTCTCCTATGGGGTCAGCCGAAGAACCCTTTTGGAAGCCTTTTTCCTAAGAGTTCAGCACCACCCAGTGACTGTACATCAGACTGAGCAGTATATATGCTCTCTGTATAGGGTGCTCTCCATCAGCCCAAGAACAGCTCCATCAGTAAATCTGACACTAGGCTGCATGAGATCAACCGCTTGCCCCGCAACGGCAACAGTAAGTAACAATACCAACAACCAATAGACTGCCAACAACTAGAAAACAACCGGTACATTAGTGAAATGGAAACCATGTAACAATGACCTGATAATAAAAGTCTCCCTCCTCTCTCTCTCAAGGTGGGGGTAAGAACCGTCCTGCCAGTATGGACCTTCTCCTCCTCCACAGCCATCGCTCCACCTCTGACATCCGCCCTCCCCTTGTCCGCCAGCTCCCCCAGATCCCCACCAGCCCCGAGGGGGAGGGAAACATCCAGAGGGGAGGAGAAGAGGGGGTCAGAGACCACACCTACACTGAGGTGGGGATCCGGAACTCACCCGTCCGTTGCTTTGACAATGGGCTGTACGAGAGTGTAGGGGTTAGAGAGGTTGACACGGTGCCCCCAGCTCCCCCACCCACATCAGCCAACACCCCAGCAACACCGAGGACCTCACAGAGCCCCAACGGGACCCGCACCGACGATGTCCTCAATGGGAACAGAAACAGGAATGGGAATGTGCGTATTTATGCTCTGAAAGCAATGCAATAGAAGTGTTGACATCGCGTCATCATTGCCTTTATATTGTGACTGCCTACCCGTAAAAATGTTAGTTGTTCATTTTGTTATTCTGCTTTTCTTTTGTTGGCCCAATGGAAGGACAAGTACCTTTCAACTGCGTGTTTGTGTGTCTGTATCCCTCAGGGAAATGCCAGAGGAGCTGTTAATGGGAGCAGCAGAGGAGGGAAGGGGCTCAACGGTGCTAACGGATCGGCCCTGCCCTCTCTGGCCCACCAGGACCCTGTAACGGCAGAGTATGCCTCCATACGAAAGGTCAAGAAGGTAAACAGTGTTTTTACAACTGCTTTCCAATGGAGTCATGGAACAGCATTATACTGTTTGAATTCATACTCTAATGAAATACAATTGATTAAGGTGGACAAGGCAACCAAGAAGGAGAACGGGAATGCAGAGTCAGATGACCAATCAAGTGTGGGAGAGTCACCCTCTGCCCCGCCCCCTCCACTGCCCCGCAGCCAGGAGTTTCTACAGAAACAGCTGGGTCCATTCCACCTGCACGTCTTCCCTAAGGTACGCCCCCTGTAGGACACTCATGGACAGAGACTCCGGATTGATGTAATTCTTCACCAGCTTGTGTACACTGCTAACCCCACACTGTAAACGCCAATGCATTTTTTACTCAAATACTTTTAGTTAGTTGAACTCAAAGTCAATGAAAAGTCATTATTATTATTATTATTAAGGTTTTTGTGGTACTGACTCAAAACTAAACAGGGCAACCGTGTAAACATGTCGCCCCCCCCCCATGAATGATGCAGTGCCAATTGAGATATCATTATATTATTATGTGACTAACACATTTCAGTTAAATACTACAAGCCTTGGACCAATCAATATAATTTTGTAAATCCCGGATCTCTATGGCATTCACCCAAGTTTTTGTCAAAATTGGGCTAGTGCTGTCTGAGATATTGCATGTGAAGAGCATACAAAAGAAGACAGATCCACAGTCCCTTCCCCGATTTCATTGTGGGGCACAATACAATACAGAGAGCTATATACAGGGAGTACCCGTATCAAATCAACGTGAAGGAGTATGAGGTATTTGAGGTACAGATGAAGTTGGAAGTTCACATACACCTTAGCCAAATACATTTAAACTCAGTTTTTCACAATTCCTGACATTTAATCCGAGTAAAAATTCCCTGTCTTGGGTCAGTTATGATCACCACTTTATTTTAAGAATGTGAAATGTCAGAATAATAGTAGAGAGAATAATTTATTTCAGCTGTTATTACTTTCATCACATTCACAGTGGGTCAGAAGTTCACATACACTGAATTAGTATTCGGTACCATTGCCTTTAAATTGTTTAACTTGAGTCATACGTTTCGGGTAGCCTTCCACAAGCTTCCCACAATAACTTGGGTGAATTTTGGTCCATTCCTCCTGACAGAGCTGGTGTAACTGAGTCAGGTTTGTAGGCCTCCTTGCTCGCACAGGCTTTTCAGTTCTGCCCACACATTTTCTATGGGATTGAGGTAAGGGCTTTGTGATGTCCACTCCAACACCTTGACTTTGTTGTCCTTAAGCCCTTTTGCCACAACTTTGGAAGTATGCTTGGGGTCATTGTCCATTTGGAAGACCCATTTGCTACCAAGCTTAAACTTCCTGACTGATGGCTTGAGATGTTGCTTCAATATATCCACATCATTTTCCTTACTCATGACGCCATCTATTTTGTGAAGTGCACCAGTCCCTTCTGCAGCAAAGCACCCCCACAACATGATGCTGCTACACGCGTGCTTCACGGTTGGGATGGTGTTCTTCAGCTTGCAAGCCTCCCCCTTTTCATCCAAACATAAAAATGGTCATTATGACCAAGCAGTTATATTTTTGGTTCATCAGACCAGAGGACATTTCTCAAAAAAGTACAATCTTTGTCCCCATGTGCAGTTGCAAACCGTAGTCTGGCTTTTTTTATGGCGGTTTTGGATCAGTAGCTTCTTCCTTGCTGAGCGGCCTTTCAGGTTATGTCGATATAGGACTCGTTTTATTCTGGATATAGATACTTTTGTAGCTGTTTCCTCCAGCATCTTCACAAGGTCCTTTGCTATTGTTCTGAGATTGATTGGCACTTTTCACACCAAAGTATGTGCATATCTAGGAGACAGAACACGTCTCCTTCCTGAGCGGTATGACGGCTGCATTGTCCCATGGTGATAAATACTTGCATACTATTGTTTGTACAGGTGAATTTGGTACCTTCAGGCATTTGGAAATTGCTCCCAAGGATGAACCAGACTTGTGGATGTCTACAAATTTTTTTCTGAGGTCTTGGCTGATTTCTTTTGATTTTCACATGATGTCAAAATGGCACTGAGTTTGAAAGTAGGCCTTGAAATGTATCCACAGTACACCTCCAATTGACTCAAATGTTGTCAATTAGAAGCTTCTAAAGCCATGACATAATTTTCTGGAATATTCCAAGCTGTTCAAAGGCACAGTCAATTTAGTGTATGTAAACTTCTGACTCACTGGAATTGTGATACAGTGAATTAATTATAAGTGAAATAATCTGTCTGTAAACAATTGTTGGAAAAATGACTTGTGTCATGCACAAAGTAGATGTCCTAACCGACTTTCCAAAACTAGAGTTTGTTAACAAGAAATGTGTGGAGTGGTTGAAAAATGAGTTTTAATGACTACAACCTAAGTGTAAGTAAACTTCCAAATTCAACTGATGATATGTACATGAAGGGTGATTAGGCATTACGATAGATAATAATAAGAGTTAAAAAAGGCAACAGTAAACATGTAGTAACCCATGAATGATGCAGCACCACCCTTGGGCCAATCAATGTAATTTTGTTAATTGACTGATCTCTGTAGCATGACACATCGTTCACCCAAGTGTTGTCTACATCGGGCCAGAGGTGTCTGAGATATCGTGTGGGTTAGCTAGACTCAAATTTCAGAGATTAAAAGAGATACAAATATGTGCCCATTATAGCGCCACCGTGTGGCCGGAATGAATTGTCTTGCATATGTTGAGCGTTTGCAACATGTGTACCAAATTGTGTTACCATACGAATATCCTTGACTGATTTACATGCATTTATGTGCCAGACCACGCCCACGTGAATGTTTATTGGTTAATAGCGTCCATGTAGATTTAGGTACTAATCTCGACTATATTGGTTAGTGACAGGGACATGGTTGTTGAATTAATTCATTTTCAGTCCCTGTGGCCTTCAACAAGTGAGCTCCTAGGAAAATGTTATCATTATTAAACTCTTTATGACAATACATTACATATCTCCTAAATTCTTATTTTGAGGCTTCATCCTAATACAATGGCCTTTTCATTGACTTTGTGTTTATTTTACTAGAAGTTTTTGAGTTAAATTTGTCTTGGGGTTTACAGTGTACATGCTGTGTGGCAGAAATATTAACCTGTCAGTTCCTTCATTTACCCACCAGAGGGAACTATTCCTTCTGCTCAGTGCTCAGTGTTTGATGTCAGAGGAAGAGTAGATCTGTAACGCTCCGGGTTGAAGTTCCTCCTTAAACACAGGTCTACGATCAGATCACACTCACCTCAATACTAATCTTAACCATTGAAACTGATCTTAGATCAGTGTGTAGGGAGCAATTCGAGCCTGATCTTTATCACTATTTCCAGCCCCATGTGCTCTACTGACCTTACCTGTCCACATGAATAGAAGGTCAGATACCATAACTCATTATGTGCCCTGGGTCTGATATCATTTTGTAACCAGATGGAAATAGTGTGTATAGTGTGGGCAGCACTGAAAGGGGGTAATGGAGGGACAATGATAAAGATCAAACTTTCCTGTGTGTTTGGCAGTCCTACCTGTTTTCTCTTACTGTGTGTGTGTGCATTTTGTGCCTGTCTGTGTGTGTGTGTGTGTGTGTGTGTGTGTGTGTGTGTGTGTGTGTGTGTGTGTGTGTGTGTGTGTGTGTGTGTGTGTGTGTGTCTGCGTGTGTGTGTGTCTGTGTGTGTCTGCGTGTGTCTGCGTGTGTGTGTGTGTGTGTGTGTGTGTGTGTGTGTGTGTGTGTGTGTGTGTGTGTGTGTGTGTGTGTGTGCGTGTGTGTGTGCGTGTCTGCGTGTGTCTGCGCGCTCACGTGCATTTGCACAGCACAAACAGGGTGATTGTAATCTGCTTGGTCACAGGTTTGGTAGATTGACAGAGCTGTGTAAAGTATTTTATTTATTTTTATTTAGCCTTTATTTAACTAGTCAGTTCAAACTTCTTAAGGATAGGGAGCAGTATTTTCACATCCGGATGAAAAGCGTGCCCAAAGTAAACTGCCTGCTACTCAGGCCCAGAAGCTAGAATGTGCATATTATTAGTAGATTTGGATGGAAAACACTCTAAGTTTCTAAAACTGTTTGAATGATATCTGTGAGTATAACAGAACTTATTTGGCAAGCGAAACCCAGAGGACAAACAATCCAGGAATATTTTATTTTGAGGTCACTCTCTTTTCAATGGGTTTTTAATGAGAATCTAGAATTCTAAGGCAGTTGCTTGCAGTTCCTACCGCTTCCACTAGATGTCAACAGTCTTTAGAAATTGGTTGATGTTTTTCTTTTGTGTACTGAAGAAGTAGGGCAGTTCAGAACGAGGGTCGGGTGAAGTGTACTGTTTGTTAGAGGCGCGCGACCTGAAAGCACGCTCCACTTTGTTTTCGTCCGGTATTGAACACAGTTTATCCTGTCTTAAATTTGATAGATTATTTACGTAAAAAAATCCCTAAAGTTGTATTAGGAAAGTTGTTTGAAATGTTTGGAACAAGTTTACAGGTAACTTTGCGCGAGTTGGAACCGGTATTTTTCTGGATCAAATGCGTCAAATAAATGGACATTTTGGATATATAACGTCGGAATTAATCGAACAAAAGGACCATTTGTGATGTTTATGGGACATTTTGGAGTGCCAACAGAAGAAGATCTTCAAAGGTAAGGCATGAATTATATCACTATTTTTAAATAGGAATGTCATGTATTTGTTTGGTGGGGTGCTATCCTCAGATAATCGCATGGTTTGCTTTCGCTGTAAAGCCTTTTTGAAATCTGATACGTTGGCTGGATTACAAGTGTAGCTTTAATTTGGTGTATTGCACGTGTGATTTCATGAAACTTTAATATTTATAGTAATTTAATTTGAATTTGGCGCTCTGCCATTTCACCGGATGTTATCAAATCGATCCCGTTAACGGAATTTGATCCCTAAGAAGATAAGGACTAATTAATTAAGAACAAATTGTTATTTACAATGACAGCCTACCAAAGGCAAAAGGCCTCCTGCGGGGACGAGGGCTGGGATTAAAAATAAAATAAAACTATAGGACAAAACACACATCACGACAAGAGACACCACAACACTACATAAAGAGAGACCTAAGACAACAACATCGCATGGCAGCAACACATGACAACACAGCATGGTAGCAACACAACATGACAACAACATGGTAGCAACACAACATGGGAGCAGCACAACACATGGCACAAACATTATTGGGCACAGACAACAAGACAAGGGCAAGAAGGTAGAGACAACAAAACATCACGCGAAGCAGCCACAACTGTCAGTAAGAGTGTCCATGGTTGAGTCTTTGAATGAAGAGATGGAGATAAAACTATCCAGTTTGAGTGTTTTTTGTGGATCGTTCCATTCGCTAGCTGCAGCGACCTGAAAAGACGAGCGACCCAGGGATGTGTGTGCTTTGGGGACCTTTAACAGAATATGACTGGCAGAACGGGTGCTGTATGTGGAGGATGAGGGCTGCAGTAGGTATCTCAGATAGGGGGGAGTGAGGCCTAAGAGGGTTTTATAAATAAGCATGAACCAGTGGGTCTTGCGACAGGTATACAGAGATAACCAGTTTACAGAGGAGTATAGAGTGCAGTGATGTGTCCTATAGGAAGCATTGGTGGCAAATCTGATGGACGAATGGTAAAGAACATCAAGCCGCTTGAGAGCACCCTTTCCTGACGATCTATAAATTACATATCCGTAATCTAGCATGGGTAGGATGGTCATCTGAAGGTCAGGGTTAGTT
This sequence comes from Oncorhynchus clarkii lewisi, assembly GCF_045791955.1. Lineage (NCBI taxonomy): Eukaryota > Metazoa > Chordata > Actinopteri > Salmoniformes > Salmonidae > Oncorhynchus > Oncorhynchus clarkii. The sequence goes on along the minus strand of NC_092166.1, from coordinate 37,535,829 downwards.
TGGCAGATGCGGTGAAAGAGAAACGATTACGAAAGTGAAACCAAGTCTAGATTTAACCTTAGCCTGCAGCTTTGATAAGTGCTGAGAGAAACAGAAACAGAAGGAAGAAGGCACTGACAAAGATGGTAGCCTCGCTTCGCGTTCTTAGGAAACTATGCAGTATTTTGTTTCTTTATCTATTATTTCTAACATTGTTACCCCAGGTAATCTTAAGTGTTATTTCATACATACATACATACATACATACATACAACCCGCGCTCAGGTCTGTTCAACGCTGGTCCGACCAATCTGATTCAAGACTGCTTTGATCACGTGGACTGGGATATGTTCCGCATTACGTCCAACAACAACATTGACGAATACGCTGATTCGGTGAGCGAGTTCATTAGAAAGTGCATTGGCGATGCTATACCCACAGCATCGATTAAAATATTCCCAAATCAGAAACCGTGGATTGATGGCAGCATTCGCACAAAACTGAAAGCGCGAACCACTGCTTTTAACCAGGGCAAGGTGACCGGAAACATGACCGAATACAAACAGTGTAGCTATTCCCTCCGCAAGGCAATCAAACAAGCTAAGTGTCAGTATAGAGACAAAGTAGAGTCGCAATTCAACGGCTCAGACACAAGAGGTATGTGGCAGGGTCTACAGTCAATCACGGATTACAAAAAGAAAACAAACCCCGTCGCGGACCAGGATGTCTTGCTCCCAGACAAATTAAACAACTTCTTTGTGCGCTTTGAGGACTATACAAAGACTGTGGGCTCTCATTCTCCGTGGCCAACGTGAGTAAAACATTTGAACGTGTTAACCCTCGCAAGGCTGCCGGCCTAGACATGCTTCAAGATGGCCAGCATTGTTCCTGTTCCCAAGAACGCTAAGGTAACTGAACTAAATTATTATCGCCCCGTAGCACTCACTTCTGTCATCATGAAGGGCTTTGAGAGACTAGTCAAGGATCATATCACCTCCACCCTACCTGATACCCTAGACCCACTACAATTTACTTACCACACCAATAGGTCCACAGATGATGCAATCGCCATCACACTGCCCTATCCCATATGGACAAGAGGAATACCTATGTAAGAATGCTGTTCATTGACTACAGCTAAACATTCAACACCATGGTACCTTCTAAACTCATCATTAAGCTTGAGACCCTGGGTCTCCACCCCGCCCTGTGCAACTAGGTCCTGGAATTTCTGATGGTCCGCCCCCCAGGTGGTGAAGGTAGGAAACAACATCTCCACCCCGCTGATCCTCAACACTCGGGCCCCACAAGGGTGCGTTCTCAGCCCTCTCCTGTACTCCTCTTCACCCACGACTGCATGGCCATGCACGCCTCCAACTCAATCATCAAGTTTGCTGACGACACTACAGTGGCAGGCTTGATTACCAACAATGATGAGACAGCCTGCAAGGAAGAGGTGAGGGCCCTCAGAATATGGTGTCAGGAAAATAACCTCTCACTCAACGTCAACAAAACAAAGGAGATGATCGTGGACTTCAGGGAACAGGATTTGTGTGTATAAGGTAGTTGTTGTCAACAAATTTGATTACTTGTTAGATATTACTGCACTGTCAGAACTAGAAGCACAAGCATTTCGCTACACTTGCATTAACATCTGCTAACCATGTGTATGTGACTAATCAAATGTCATTTGATTTGATTGATTTGAGAAGACCAGTGTACCTTCTAGCCCTACTCCCAAGTACTTGAATGAGGTGACTACCCTCAGAGTTAGTAATCACACCGGTGGGGAGAGGGGCATTCTTCTTACCAAACCACATTACCTTTGTTTTAGAGGTGTTCAGAACAAGGTTAAGGGCAGAGAAAGCTTGTTGGACACTAAGAAAGCTTTGTTGTAGAGCGTTTTAACACAAAATCCAGGAGGGGGCCAGCTGAGTATAAGACTGTATCATCTGCATATAAATGGATAGAGAGAGCTTTCTGCTGCCTGAGCTATGTTGTTGATGTAAATTGAGAAGAGCGTGGGGCCTAGGTTCGAGCCTTGGGGTACTCCCTTGGTGACAGCAGATGTTCTGGCTTTACACACTGCACTCTTTGAGAGAGGTAGTTAGCAAACCAGGCCAAAGACCCTTCAGAGACACCAATACTCCTTAGCCGGCCCACGAGAATGGAATGGTCTACCGTATCAAAAGCTTTGGCCAAGTCAATAACAATAGTATCACAACATTGCTTATAATCAAGGGCAATTGTGACATAATTTAAGACCTTTAAGGTTGCAGTGACACATCCGTAACCTGAGCAGAAACCAGATTGCATACAAGAGAGAATACTATAGACATCAAGAAAGCCAGTCAGTTGATTTATGACATGTTTTTCCACCACTTTTGATAAACAGGGCAAAATAGAGATAGGCCTATAACAGTTTGGATCAGCTTGATCTCCTCCTTTAAATAAAGGACAAACAGTGGCTGCCTTCCAAGCAATGGGAACCTCCCCAGAAAGGATGGACAGGTTAAAAAGGTTGGAGATAGGCTTGGCGATGATAGAGGCAGCAACCTTAAAGAAGAAAGGGCCTAAAACATGACCCAGATGTTTTTTTGGGGTCAAGTTCCTTTAACACCTTGGACTCAGTAAACAATGTTTTCTTTGCAGTGGGTGTGTGTCTGTGTTGTATATGCTCTAATTATTTTCTACTGTATGTATGTGTTTGAGTACACTGTATTTTAACAGAATGTGTATAATAGTGAGTGTTTGTGAATGTATGTGGATGTGAGCATATTGTGTGAATTAAATACAACGGTGTATGTGTCATGTCACCCTGAGGGGTATCCTAAGAAAAAGGTTTAAGGAGTTAGCGAAGTAACTTTGGTCAACTCTAAATTTAACCTATCATACAAAAGTGGCTCACCTTTTAGCCAGGTAAATTTCCTTCAGAACTATTCTGCTCCAGGGCAGGCTAATTCAGGGCTAACTCAACTGAATGAAATGTCTGAGCCAAGACCAATGAAATCAGATTCCCTCCCTCTTGCAAAGATTGCATTATCACCCCCTTCATCTGAGGAAGACAACTGATTAAATATTTTATTAATTACATGTTTTTTTATCTTAAAAAAAAAATACTGTATATCACATTACACATTTAGTAATGACAGAATGCGTTTTAAACTTCACACAATGTAACACTTTTGTATGACTTAATGAAATAACATATAGATGGGAGTGAGGAACATTTGTGCATTGATAAGCACACCAAAGACAACATTAACGATGAGTAATAAAATAAAGACGGAACTTCTAAAACAAGATTTCACACTATAGTCTGCTGAATTTGAAAGATATATTTTCTTTCATTTTGATTTCGGCACAAATGAAAATGTGTCACTGACCCACCCATGGATTTATGTTTCAGGGTCGTCTCAATAAAGAGTTCTGCATTCGACTAGCCATGTGTGACATGCATGTGCAGTTACAAGCCTGCTCGAGTTAGCGGAAGGAGGACAGGCAATATCCACCATCGTAGTACAGATGAAGCCTGACCTGGAATGTAAAGCTTACTGAAGCTGGCTAGCTTTAGAAAACGTTGAGTAGATCTAGCTTGCTTCGTAGGATACCCCTCAGGGCTACAGGCCCCCAACCCCCCAAAAAATGTAAACATTTCATTTTATTTTCATTCTTTTTTTAGGAACTCGAGGTCTCAACTTACTGCTAAGAGTTAGAATAGTAGAATCAAGAAGGTGCAACTTCTACATTTGGTAAAGCGTCAGTAGTTTTTCTCTTGTAATGTCAGTCACTGACAGTCACTCAATTAGACCATGTCACCTAAAGATGTTTTAATTGGTCATTTAGTCTAGCCAGCTATCTACACCTTGTAGTAATCATTACCGGCACTGACCTCCAGGGAGCCCCCATAGATGTTGTTGGTCACTCTCACTCAGATATCACATGAGCATGGCATAAGTCATGGGACATTTTAGAATTAGCTTTCAAATTGCAAAATGTTCTCTCGGCCCCATGGAAAAATGAATAGAATTGCATGAAATTAGTTTTAAAAACTGCAAAATGTTCTGTCCTCCCCAAGGCAAAATGTGTAGAATTGCAGGAAATTCGCTTTGAAACGGCAAAATGTTCTGTCCGCCCCAAGGCAAAATTTTCTGTCTGCCCCAAGGCTAAATTTTCTGTCTGCCCCAAGGCTAAATTTTCTGTCTGCCCCAAGGCAAAATGTTCTGTCTGCCCCAAGGCAAAATGTTCTGTCTGCCCCAAGGCAAAATGTTCTGTCTGCCCCAAGGCAAAGTGTTCTGTCTGCCCCAAGGCAAAATGTTCTGTCCGCCCCAAGGCAAAATGTTCTGTCTGCCCCAAAGCACAATGAGTAGAATTGCAGGAAATGTGCTTTGAAACGGCAAAATGTTCTGTCCTCCCCAAGACACAATGAGTAGAATTGCATGAAATAACTCTCCGCTGTTAAGAGGGGGACCACTACATCTTTTTACCGCGAGGTGGGGGGCCACCAAACTAGGAATGGGCATTTGAAATGATTTCACTATTTAAATAATATCAATAATAAAGAATTGGGAAATTTAAATGGGCACTTTTCGAGCGAGACAGAGAGTCGGTGCGCTGCACTCTGCTTGTTTCAGCAGAAGGGTGGGGGAGTGTTGAGAGAGGAGCAGTGGCCGGTGTGTGTGACAGTCTATGTGTGGCATGGAGGGAAAGAGAGAGAGGGAAAATAGCCATACCGACTCACACTAGTTAGACAAACTTGTTGCTACCATAGGTTATCTATCATACCATCTGATAGTGCCTGTATTGACTGCATTAAATCGTTGTAAGCCAGCTAGCTAGCTAAAGTAGCAAGGCTAATTGACAAACCTGTTTGTTGATCATTGTAGCCTACTCCTCATTTAGCCAACTGAACTCCTGAATGTTTATTACATTTTGCATCAGTTAGAAATCTCCCACTTCAGATGCTACACATTGAGCCTCTAACTGTTGCGCTGCTTTCATTGCCTGACAATAACAAAAAGCTACACGTGTGGAAAGTGTATCGGCTACCAGTGTGTCTTTTGTATGGGGTGCACTCATAAAAACTGTCATTAAAATGTTGAATGTATCCATGTAGGCTTTGCAGCAATGTCATATAGATCATTTTATTCCATTTAGTCAAAAATGAATACTCTCCCAAGTAATCTAATACTAACGTCCATTTGAATATTCAAATGAACGTGCCCATACCCCAGGCCAAATCTCTCTTAGGGTCCCCAAACAACTCGGGCCGCCCCTGGTGTCATCAGCTTCTCTAGTGTGTCCTTGAGAGAGAGCTTGTTTTTGTCTGTTTAGTATGTGTGTTTTAGAGAAAGCGTTGTCTCTTGTTTGTAGCTGAATGACAGGGCAAAATGTTGATTTCCGCCTAAATAGATATACCCAACCGTAATTATTTTTCATGAGATGGCCATAAACAATAAATGGTAATGTTGCATAGTTTTTAGAAAGATCTGTAAGTCACCTATCTGGTAAAACAATTGCTGAGGTGTGCTCATTTTGATTGCTGAGGTATCCTCATTTTGATTGCTGAGGTGTCCTCATTCTGATTGCTGAGGTGTCCTCATTCTGATTGCTGAGGTGTCCTCATTCTGATTGCTGAGGTGTCCTCATTCTGATTGCTGAGGTGTGCTCATTCTGATTGCTGAGGTGTGCTCATTCTGAGGACACGAGCTCAAGTTCATAGTACAAATTTATGAAAATACGAGAAATCATATAAGATTTCTTTCCTATTCAACAAAAGTGGGTATTAGGGCTTGAAATGATATAGTAACAATCAATTTATAAATGACGTACTATAAGATTTCACATTTCATATAACTTTTAAATAAGTATGATCATACCTAGCGACAGAACAATATTGGCACTATAACGTTGACAGATAATTTCTCCTTAACGTCCACTGAGTGTGCAGAGACACCAATGAGACCAAGGTACAGCGTGGTAGGCGTACATTTTGAATTTATTAAATGAACAACCCAAAAAACAAGAAATATAATGTCATAGACGTGTGTATAGGTGGCAGGGAAGTCAGGCGCAGGAGAGTCAAACGGAGTGTAAAATGGAGTCTTTTAATAAATGTCCAAGTAACATGCTCCATAACACGAATAAGAAAAATGAATATAAACAAATATGGGTACGAAGACCCGTCGCGCACCCATACAAATAAACACTACACTGACAATAAACAATCTCTGACAAAGACATGAGGGGAAACAGAGGGTTAAATACACAACAGGTAATTCATGGTATTGAAAACAGGTGTGTGGGAAGACAAGACAAAACCAATGGAAAATGAAAAATGGATCGATGATGGCTAGAAGACCGGTGACGTCGACCGCCGAGCACCGCCAGAACAAGGAGAGGCAACGACTTCGGCTGTACGCGCGGCTCCATCTGCGCGTCGACACTGGCATCGGGGACGACCCGGAGGGCAAGGTGCAGGGCGATCCCGATGGAGACGGTGGAATTATTTTAACATGGAAGGATCTAACATTTCTCCACCGGAACCCAGCATCTCTCCTCCGGACCGTACCCCTCCCAGTCCAAGAGGTACTGAAGGCCTCTCGCCCGACGTGTCAAATTCAAAATGGATCGAACAGAGTACGCCGGATTGTACTCAATGTCTAGAGGAGGCGGAGGAACATCACGCACTTCAGCCTCCTGGAGCGGGCCAGCCACCACCGGTCTGAGGAGAGCAGGTGGAGGGGCAAGTTTTGGGTCGAGAGCCAGACACTGTCCCCTGGTGCGAACACCGGGGCCTCACTGCGGCGACGGTCTGCGCCAATTTTCTGGTGCCTTATGGCGCGCTGAAGGTGGACGTGGGCTGCCTCCCAGGTTTCCTCAGTGCCTCGAAACCAATTGTCCACCGCAGGAGCCTCAGTCTGACTTTGATGCCAAGGAGCCAGAACCGGCTGATACCCTAATACACATTGAAAAGGAGTAAGGTTAGTGGAGGAGTGACGTAGCGAGTTCTGTGCCATCTCTGCCCTGGGCACGAACTTCGCCCACTCCCCCGGCCGGTCCTGGCAATAGGACCGCAGAAACCTACCCACATCCTGGTTAACTCTCTCCACCTGCCCATTACTCTCGGGGTGAAAACCTGAGGTAAGACTAACCGAGATCCCCAGACGTTCCATGAACGCCTTCCAGACCCTTGATGTGAACTGGGGACCCCGATCAGACACTATATCCTCAGGCACCCCATAGTGCTGGAAAACGTGTGTAAACAGGGCCTCTGCAGTTTGTAAGGCCGTAGGGAGACCGGGCAAAGGGAGGAGACGACAGGACTTCGAAAACCGATCCACAACGAGCAGGATCGTGGTTTTACCCTGTGAAGGTGGAAGATCGGTTAGGAAATCCACCGACAGGTGCGACCACGGCCGTTGAGGAACGGGTAAAGGTTGTAGCTTACCTCTGGGCAGGTGTCTAGGAGCCTTGCACTGGGTGCACACCGAGCAGGAGAAAACATAAATCCTCACGTCCTTAGCTAAAGTGGGCCACCAGTACCTCCCATCAAGACAGCGCATCGTCCGACCTATCACAGGATGACCAGAGGAGGGTGACGTGTGAGCCCAATAGATCAATCGGTCGCGGACAGCAGACGGAACGTACAGACGACCAGCTGGACACTCAGGGGGAGAGGGCTCTCCACGTGACGCCCGCTCAATGTCCGCATCCAGCTCCCACAATACTGGCGCAACCAAACACGAAGCTGGGAGCATGGGAGTAGGATCCATGTACCGCTCCTCTGTGTCATACAGCCTAGACAATGCGTCTGCCTTGACGTTCTGGGAGCCTGGTCTGTAAGAGAGTAAACACAAAACGAGTGAAAAACATGGCCCACCTTGCCTGGCGAGGATTCAGTCTCTTCGCCTGCCGGATGTACTCCAGATTGCGGTGGTCAGTCCAGATGAGAAAAGGGTGTTTAGCCCCTCAAGCCAATGCCTCCACGCCTTCAAGGCTTTTACGACAGCTAACAGCTCCCGGTCCCCCACATCATAGTTTCGCGCCGTCGGGCTGAGCTTCTTCGACAAGAAAGCACAGGGGCGAAGCTTCAGTGGCGTACCCGAACGCTGAGAGAGCACTGCTCCTATCCCAGCTTCGGATTCGTCCACCTCCACTATGAATGGCAAAGAGGGATCCGGATGAGCCAACACAGGTACCGAGGTAAACAGAGTCTTCAGGTGTCCAAAAGCCCCGTTCGCCTCAGCCGGCCACTGCAAGCGCACCGGGCCCCCCTTTAGCAGTGAGGTCATGGGAGCAGCAACCTGACCAAAACCCCTGGCAAACCCTAAAAAACGCTGCACCTCCTTTACCGTGGTTAGAGTCGGCCAATTACGCACGGCTGTAATGCGGTCGCTCTCCATTTCCACTCCTGAAGTGGAATTCCGATGCCCTAGGAAGGAGATGGATTGTTATTATTATAGATAATGCTCCAATAATGCTCATTATAGATAATGCTCCAACAGGCGACCAAGCACCCTGCGCACCAGGGACACATGCTCTTGCGCGTGTAGCGGAGTATATCAGAATATCATTGATATACACCACTATACCCTGCCCGTGCAGGTCCCTGAAGATCTCATCTACAAATGACTGGAAGACTGATGGAGCATTCATCAACCCATATGGCATGACACGGTACTCATAATGACCTGAAGTGGTGCTAAATGCCGTCTTCCACTCATCACCCTTCCGAATCCGCACCTTTGTGTTGTGTATTTAACCCTCTGTTTCCCCTCATGTCTTTGTCAGAGATTGTTTATTGTCAGTGTAGTGTTTATTGGTATGGGTGCGCGACGGGTCTTCGTACCCATATTTGTTTATATTCATTTTTCTTATTAGTGTTATGGAGCATGTTACTTGGACATTTATTAAAAGACTCAATTTTACACTCCGTTTGACTCTCCTGCGCCTGACTTCCCTGCCACCTATACACACGTCTATGACAGAATCTCTGACAAAGACATGAGGGGAAACAGAGGGTTAAAAACACAACAGGTAATGGATGGGATTGAAAACAGGTGTGTGGGAAGACAAGACAAAACCAATGAAAAATGGATCGATGATGGCTAGAAGACAGGTGACGTCGACCGCCGAGCACCGCCCGAACAAGGAGAGGCAACGACTTTGGTAGAAGTTGTAACAGATAAATGACACGTAAAGTAATGTAGCGCTAAACCAGCAACTGACAAAAACAAGATCCCACAACAGAAAGTGGGAAAAGGGCTGCCCAAGTATGATCCCCAATCAGAGACAACGATAGACAGCTGCCTCTGATTGGGAACCATACTCGGCCAAAAACAAAGAAACAGACATCATAGAATGCCCACCCCACGTCACACCCTGACCTAACCAAATAGAGAAATAAAACGTCTCTCTAAGGTCAGGGCATAGTGATTTTGTCCATCTGTGACCAAGAAAAAGTGGTCTTGGTTCAATTCTATGAAATTATTTTATAGTTTCCCATGTTGAGAGCTCTAAATCCGTCTGAGAATATCACAGCGAGATGAAACTAGTATGAAACTGCTCAAAGTACCCCAAAAAAGGGCTCTTACCATCTAAAAGGATATTATGTTTATGCGTGTGTACTGTAGCCTATATGTGAGTATGTGCTTCATAGTGTGTGTGTTTGTGAGCCTGCGTCCCCGCCCTTCTCCTGCTCTGTGGAGCACATGTTGTGTGCTCGGCCAGCAGAGCGGAGGGGACGATTATGCAAGAGCCTGTATGGCTGCCAAGCCGTGTGTGAGTGAGTGTGTGTGTGAGTGTGTGCGCTTGCGTGTGTGTTGAGGGAAGAAACAGCAAAACAGGTAGCCGTCCAGCCAGAGGAATAAATAGAACATCACTGGCTCTGGAGAGTGCATCTTAATTTACAAAACATTAACTATTGGGCTTTGTTATTATTGAGTTTGATCTTTGTTAGAAAGTACATTAAAGCTGTAACTATGAGATTGTATATACAGCACAATCAACAAACTACTCCTGAACTTTAATTAACTTTAATTGCATTTACTAATGTCACTCATAAAACATTCATAATCACTCACACAATAGATGATGGATATGTATGAGATTCAGTAAAGAAATCCCCTGGGAGGCTTCTCCTGCAGTGGTTCTGTAGTGTAGATTTGATGGTGGGGACAATGGAGGGTCTCTGTGTGTGATAGAGGGTAATAAACATCTGGATGTTGGTAGCACTAGAGACTGAGAAACCTCTTGATCGACCAAGAGTTAAAAAGATCCACTGATGAAGAGGAACATCTCATTTGATGGCAGCATCTGATTCTGTTCATGATTGCTGTCTGATTTCTGGGCAGCTGTGCACTGAGTGGGCTGTCTTTTGACACACACACACACACACACACACACACACACACACACACACACACACACACACACACACACACACACACACACACGTAGGGCGCATCTTTGATCTGGGGGCCGTGTATATGCAACACAACACACATGATTCTTTAACCATTGAAATTTCCTCAAAAACATTTTACCCTCTATCTGACGGTACTGTTTTGTTCAGTTATATTTCATATGAAGAAAAAAACAAAAGGACAAGAGACAGCAGTATGGTGGAGGGGATACGGTGGAGGGGAGACGGTGGAGGGGAGACGGTGGAGGGGATACGGTGGAGGGCATACTGTGGAGGGGAGACGGTGGAGGGGATACGGTGGAGGGGAGACGGTGGAGGGGAGACGGTGCAGGGGAGACGGTGCAGGGGAGACGGTGCAGGGGAGACGGTGGAGGGGAGACGGTGCAGGGGAGACGGTGGAGGGGAGACGGTGGAGGGGAGACGGTGCAGGGGAGACGGTGGAGGGGAGACGGTGGAGGGGAGACGGTGGAGTGGAGACGGTTGAAGGGAGACGGTGGAGGGCAGACGGTGGAGGGGAGACGGTGGAGGGCAGACGGTGGAGGGCAGACGGTGGAGGGCAGACGGTGGAGGGGAGACGGTGGAGGGCAGACGGTGGAGGGCAGACGGTGGAGGGGAGACGGTGGAGGGCAGTACGGTGGAGGGGAGACGGTGGAGGGGAGACGGTGGAGGGCAGACGGTGGAAGGGAGACGGTGGAGGGGAGACGGTGGAGGGGAGACGGTGGAGGGGAGACGGTGGAGGGCAGACGGTGGAGGGCAGACGGTGGAGGGCAGACGGTGGAGGGGAGACGATGGAGGGCAGACGGTGGAGGGGAGACGGTGGAGGGGAGACGGTGGAGGGCAGACGGTGGAGGGCAGACGGTGGAGGGCAGACGGTGGAGGGGAGACGGTGGAGGGCAGACGGTGGAGGGCAGACGGTGGAGGGCAGACGGTGGAGGGCAGACTGTGGATGGGCAGACGGTGGAGGGGAGACGGTGCAGGGGAGATGGTGGAGGGGAGACGGTGGAAGGGAGAAGGTGGAGGGGAGACGGTGGAGGGCAGACGGTGGAGGGGAGATGGTGGAGGGGATACCTGACAGCATAGTGAAGCTGCATACAGATGATTTGCTGTAGAGATATTTAATAGCACTACAGAATGTACACTTACAAATGTGTGAACAGAGATGATCTGATGCCAGAATATTATTTAATCCATATGCACAACCATGCGAAACCATTTCAACAACCATGTAATTTCTCAATGCAAACACACCCCCCCCACATACACACACACACACACACACACACACACACACACACACACACAGACACACACAGACCCCCCCCCCCCCACACACACACACACACACGCACACACACACACACACACACACACACACACACACACACAGTATATTGGGGAGATTTGGGTATTGCCTACATAACATATGTTTTGTATGCACAGTATATTGGGGAGATTTGGGTATTGCCTACATAACATATGGTTTGTATGTACAGTATATTGGGGAGATTTGGGTATTGCCTACATAACATATGGTTTGTATGTACAGTATATTGGGGAGATTTGGGTATTGCCTACATAACATATGGTTTGTATGTACAGTATATTGGGGAGATTTGGGTATTGCCTACATAACATATGGTTTGTATGTACAGTATATTGGGGAGATTTGGGTATTGCCTACATAACATATGGTTTGTATGTACAGTATATTGGGGAGATTTGGGTATTGCCTACATAACATATGGTTTGTATGTACAGTATATTGGGGAGATTTGGGTATTGCCTACATAACATATGGTTTGTATGCACAGTATATTGGGGAGATTTGGGTATTTCCTACATAACATATGGTTTGTATGTACAGTATTTGTGAGGCTTTATTATTCTTGCTTTTGTGTTTTTTTGTTGAGCAAAACTTTTTGTGGAAGGTACTACCCCCCTGCAGTCAATGTCGCTGAGATAAGAGTTGCGTTGGAGGCGGGGAAACTGTGGAGCCAGCTGTACAGACTATTGCGTGTTTCTGTTTGTGAGTCTTTTATTAAAGATTGTGAAACGATGTTGTCTTTTTGCAGATTTTCATTCAATCATGCAGAGCTGTTCTTTTTGGGGCCTAAAATACATGTGTTCATATGGGCAGAATATTATCTGTAGGCAAAAATATATTTTTCTGGTAAAAGACTGACGTTTGGACTTTTCAGTTAAAACATACTGAAATGAAAACGTAGTTGTTTTAGAGACACTAAGTAACAACAGGATTATCTTAATACTGGGCTCTCACCATTACTACCACCATTACCATTCACATTCAGTCAGCTTTGGTGTTGACATCAGTGAGCCTTCTGAATGAGGAGAGACACATTGGTAGGCCTAACTTCCCCGGTACTTCACAGCTTCCCTGGGAAACTTAAGGTATTGTAGCCTCACGTGGATGAAAGAGTAGCGGAGGAAGGAGTTTGCTTCTGCTGCAATGTTGGCCTTAATATATAACGTGTTGCGCCGGTGCTTCGAGTAGTGAATATAGGCCCTGGCTACCAGGCTGACAGCAGAGCCCTGTTCTCTGTGTGTCCACCAGGAGGCAGTGTTCATGGGAAACGGGGAGCAGTACATCTGGAAGCCCCCAGAGGACAATGACATCATCACCTTGCACCCAGCGCCTATACCCCCGGGGGAGAATGGACAGGGATACACACCCACAGCCATGGAGGTGAGGGATATGTCTGTGTGTGTATGTATGTGGGTGGTGGAGTGGGCGGGATGAGGTAAGTGTGTCATGGGGAGATTTGTGTATTGCTTACATAACATATGTACAGTAAATGTATGTATGTATGTATGTACAGTAAATTTGTGTTAACTTAATGGTCAAATTGTGAAAGAGAGGTCCTGTTTACCCAGAGAGCTCCTCTTTGATTGGCTTTGCCGCCATAACACAGGCCTTCCTGAGTCAAACTTGGTCCGGGGCCTGGTTTCTGGTTACACTGCTGGGTGGGATTACAGCCATGTGGAACCGCAACATGTGGGTGGAGCCGAGCCCTTAACTCTGACACGTCAGTCACACTATGGGACAAAGTGACATCCCATTTCTCATGTAGTGCACTACTTCTGGAGAGTTTCACTGTTGGCTTGGCTGCAGAAAAACAGGTTTGAGCCCCTGGCTCCTTTTGCTGTGTGGCTGTGAGCAGAGCTTAAGGGGTTAAGTCTCTGCTGTTTGGCTCCTCATTTAGAATGTAGAGCTCAGACTACTACGCAGATTTCTCTCCCTCCCTCTTTTTCTGTCTTTCTCTCCCGCTCTCTCAATCACTCATTCTTTCACTCTCTTTGTTTTTGCCTCTCTGAGACAAATAGTAAGACAATCTCCTCTTTCTCTTCTCTTCCCCCTTAATCCCTCTTCCTCTTTATGATTTTATCTTTCTCTCTTTCTGAACTCCTAGTATACTCTGGAGTGTGTCAGTTGCACCCGTCAAAAGGTGTTCCACTCCTCTCCTCCTTCGTCCCTCTCTTCTCGTCCACTCCTTACTTGCCTTTTGTAGGCGCTGGCCTGCTCTCAGCCAATCAGATCTCCCAAACCGGGTCTTACCCACTAACGTACATAATGCACACAAACCATTCTAAATTCACTACTTATTTTCTGATATCTACAAAATAACAGAAATAAGATTTTGTTGCCAAGTTGATAATCCTGTCACACACAGAGAGCAGAAATATAAACGGTACTGTATCTTAGAGTAGACGTGGAGAAGGAGAAGAGGAGAATGAACAAAATAAAATATACAGTACAGGCTTCTTCAACAGCTGCAGTTTTGAAACCCCCATCGTCTTGTGACTTCCTTCCTCTGCTGCAAACACACATACACACACACACACACAAATACACACACACACACAGACACGTAATGGCTGTACAGATCACACACACAGTGCAGGGCATGGTCTTTGTTTATTAAAAAAGATCATCACAGATTTGTGGGGGCAGGGTTTAAGTGTTGCTAGAGATCTGTTAGGAAGAGAGAGACACGGAGAGAGAGAGAGAGAGAGAGGGGGGGGGATTGTTGAATCTAATGAAAAAGGAACTGTTTATGTTCATCTGTATGAGTATGTGATAGTATCGCTTGAGTACAAAATATATACTTTGTAGATAGATACTCAGTGTCAGTTCCACCCCAACAGTTACCCCCTAAAGACCATTGTGCATTTTTTGAAACTCCTAAAATCCCTTGGGGTCTGAGAGAGATAGTGACAGATGGAGTGACAGAAAGAGAGAGACAGAGAGCGACATGGAGAATGATAGATAAAGAGAGCTATTTGCTCATGAAGCATTTCTCAGGAGCAGTAGATCAGAGGTGCAGTCCGGGTGTGAACACGGAAGACAAACATGACCGTATCCCACAATCCTTTTGTGCACCTCTCTATGACCTATGAAACAGAAATGCCACAGAGGTCACAATGTCGCTTAGATGGAATGTCTCTGCAAGATTTTCCACAAGCCATTTGGTTGTAAGTAGCGAGTTTGCACACACATGTTATTATTTCTTATTGTTGTTGCCTTGTCCAGAAGGACCCTGTAAGTAAGTACTTGGTTGGATGTGTATACCATGTGTATCCTGTAGTAAAACATGGAACTAGATATGGTCCATTAATACTTGCCATGTGTATCCTGTAGTACTAATAAAACATGGAACTAGATATTGTCCATTAATACTTGCCATGTGTATCCTGTAGTAAAGCATGGAACTAGATATGGTCCATTAATACTTGCCATATGTATCCTGTAGTACTAATAAAACATGGAACTAGATATTGTCCATTAGTACTTGCCATGTGTATCCTGTAGTAAAACATGGAACTAAATATGGTCCATTAATACTTGCCATGTGTATCCTGTAGTACTTATAAAACATGGAACTAGATATGGTCCATTAATACTTGCCATGTGTATCCTGTAGTAAAACATGGAACTAGATATGGTCCACTAATACTTGCCATGTGTATCATGTAATATAACATGGAACTAGATATGGTCCATTAATACTTGCCATGTGTATCCTGTAGTAAAACATGGAACTAGATATGATCCATTAATACTTGCTATGTGTATCCTGTAGTAAAACATGGAACTAGATATGATCCATTAATACTTGCCATGTGTATCCTGTAGTACTAATAAAACATGGAACTAGATATGGTCCATTAATACTTGCCATGTGTATCCTGTAGTAAAACATGGAACTAGATATGGTCCATTAGTACTTACCATGTGTATCCTGTAGTACTAATAAAACATGGAACTAGATATGGTCCATTAATACTTGCCATGTGTATCCTGTAGTAAAACATGGAACTAGATATGGTCCATTAATACTTGCCATGTGTATCCTGTAGTACTAATAAAACATGGAACTAGATATGGTCCATTAGTACTTGCCATGTGTATCCTGTAGTACTAATAAAACATGGAACTAGATAAGGTCCATTAGTACTTGCCATGTGTATCCTGTAGTAAAACATGGAACTAGATATGGTCCATTAGTACTTGCCATGTGTATCCTGTAGTACTAATAAAACATGGAACTAGATATGGTCCATTAATACTTGCCATGTGTATCCTGTAGTAAAACATGGAACTAGATATGATCCATTAATTCTTGCCATGTGTATCCTGTAGTAAAACATGGAACTAGATATGGTCCATGAATACTTGCCATGTGTATCCTGTAGTAAAACATGGAACTAGATATGGTCCATTAGTACTTGCCATGTGTATCCTGTAGTACGAATAAAACATGGAACTAGATATGGTCCATTAATACTTGCCATGTGTATCCTGTAGTAAAACATGGAACTAGATATGGTCCATTAATACCTGCCATGTGTATCCTGTAGTAAAACATGGAACTAGATCTGGTCCATTAATACCTGCCATGTGTATCCTGTAGTAAAACATGGAACTAGATCTGGTCCATTAGTACTTGCCATGTGTATCCTGTAGTATGAATAAAACATGGAACTAGATATGGTCCATTAATACTTGCCATGTGTATCCTGTAGTAAAACATGGAACTAGATATGGTCCATTAATACCTGCCATGTGTATCCTGTAGTAAAACATGGAACTAGATCTGGTCCATTAATACCTGCCATGTGTATTCTGTAGTACTAATAAAACATGGAACTAGATATGGTCCATTAATACCTGCCATGTGTATTCTGTAGTACTAATAAAACATGGAACTAGATATGGTCCATTAATACTTGCCATGTGTATCCTGTAGTACTAATAAAACATGGACCTAGATATGGTCAATTAAATCTTTCCCTGTGAAAAGCATTTTTTACACACGTTCCTTCTTGAAAATCGGATGTGTCATAAATTCATCGAAAAACATGGTTTGGCCTGTCCCGGGTGGCGCAGTGGTTAAGGGCGCTGTACTGCAGCGCCAGCTGTGCCACCAGAGACTCTGGGTTCGTGCCCAGGTTCTGTCGTAACCGGCCGCGTCCGGGAGGTCAGTGGGGCGACGCACAATTGGCCTAGCGTCGTCCGGGTTAGGGAGGGTTTGGCCGGTAGGGAAATCCTTGTCTCATCGCGCAGCAGTGACTCCTGTGGCGGGCCGGGCGCAGTGCACGCTAACCACGCTAACCAAGGTTGCCAGGTGCACGGTGTTTCAAATTGGTGCGGCTGGCTTCCGGGTTGGATGGCGCTGTGTTAAGAAGCAGTGCGGCTTGGTTGGGTTGTGTATCGGAGGACGCATGACTTTCAACCTTTGTCTCTCCCGAGCCCGTACGGGAGTTGTAGCGATGAGACAATATAGTAGCTACTAAACAATTGGATACCACGAAATTGGGGAGAAAAAGGGGTAAAATTCAAACAAACAAACAAACAAACAAAAAACAACATGGTTTAGTGGTTTGGCTGTTATTGTAATGCTCCGGGTGTCGTGGGTGTGGAGTCAAATGCAGGAGACAGAGAGTTCAATGCTGCGCGTCCTTTAATCGCACCAATGCACCACAGGGTGCTCACAAAAACGTTACGTTCCCAAAACACAGGGAATCAAAATGTACAAATGGGACACAACGTGCCTATACCACAGAGCCGAAGGTTTACAATGAAATAATCCCGCACAACAACCAGGCGGGCCGGCTGTCTAATAAAGACAAACTAATTACACACTCACAGGTGCTACCACTCAACAAACAAGGAGGGGAAGGAAAAACAATCAGTGGCAGCTAATAGGCCGGTGACGACGACCGCCGAGCGCCACCTGCCCGGGAAAGGGAAACACCCTCGGTCGGACTCGTGACAGTACCCCCCCCCTGACGCGTGGCTCCCGCAGCGCGCCGACACCGGCCTCGAGGTCGCCCCGGAGGACGAGGCGCAGGGCGATCCGGATGGAGGCGATGGAAATCCCTCAACATGGAGGGATCCAAGATGTCCCCTACCGGTACCCAGCACCTCTCCTCCGGACCGTACCCCTCCCAGTCCACGAGGTACTGCAGGCCCCTCACCCGGCGTCTTGAGTCCAGAATGGCCCGGATCGTGTACGCCGGGGACCCCTCGATGTCCAGCGGGGGGGGAGGGACCTCCGGTACCTCACTGTCCTGCAGGGGACCAGCTACCACCGGCCTGAGGAGAGACACATGAAACGAGGGGTTAATACGATAATAGGAAGGGAGTTGTAATCGATAACACACCTCGTTTATCCTCCTCAGGACTTTAAAGGGCCCTACACACTGCGGACCCAGCTTCCGGCAGGGCAAGCGGAGAGGTAGGTTTCGGGTCGAGAGCCAGACCCTGTCCCCCGGTACAAACACGGGGGCCTCACTGCGGTGGCGGTCAGCACTCCTCTTCTGCCGTCCACTCGCTTGTCGTAGAGATTCCTGGACGGCCCTCCAGGTCTCCTTGGAGCGCTGTACCCATTCCTCCACCGCAGGAGCCTCGGTCTGGCTCGGATGCCATGGTGCCAGGACCGGCTGGTACCCCAACACACACTGAAAAGGGGACACGTTAGTAGAGGAGTGGCGTAGTGAGTTCTGAGCCATTTCAGCCCAGGGAATGTATCGTGCCCACTCCCCTGGCCGATCCTGGCAATACGACCGCAGAAACCTACCCACCTCCTGGTTCACTCTCTCCACCTGCCCATTACTCTCGGGGTGATAACCGGAGGTCAGGCTGACAGAGACCCCCAAACGTTCCATGAACGCTCTCCATACCCGGGACGTGAATTGGGGGCCCCGATCAGAAACGATGTCCTCCGGCACCCCGTAGTGCCGGAAGACATGGGTGAATAACGCCTCCGCAGTCTGTAGGGCTGTAGGGATACCGGGCAACGGGAGGAGACGGCAGGACTTAGAGAACCGATCCACAATCACCAGAACCGTGGTGTTCCCCTGAGACGGCGGGAGATCGGTTAGGAAATCTATGGACAGATGTGACCATGGCCGCTGTGGAACAGGGAGGGGTTGTAGCTTCCCTCTAGGAAGGTGCCTAGGAGCCTTACTCTGAGCGCACACTGAACAGGAGGAGACATAACCCTTAACGTCCTTAGCCAACGTAGGCCACCAATACCTCCCCTGAAGGCTCCCCACTGTCCTCGTCACCCCAGGGTGACCCGAGGAGGGTAGAACGTGAGCCCACCGAATCAGTTTGTCCCGAACACCAAGCGGCACGTACCTTCGCCCCGCTGGACACTGAGAAGGCGCGGGTTCAGCCCGTAACGCCCGCTCGATGTCCGAGTCCACCTCCCATACCACTGGGGCTACCAGCTTCGATGCGGGAAGGATGGGAGTAGGTTCGGTGGACCCATCCTCCGTGTCATAAAGGCGGGACAGTGCGTCAGCCTTCACGTTCTGGGAGCCCGGTCTATAAGACAAAGTAAATCGGAACCGGGTGAAGAACATGGCCCACCTTGCCTGACGTGGGTTAAGTCTCCTAGCTGCCCGAATATACTCCAGATTCTGGTGGTCGGTCCAGATGAGAAAGGGGTGTTTAGCCCCCTCAAGCCAGTGTCTCCACACCTTCAGAGCTCTAACCACCGCTAGCAACTCCCGGTCCCCCACATCATAGTTACGCTCCGCTGGGCTGAGCTTCCTTGAGAAGAAAGCGCAGGGTCGGAGTTTTGGTGGCGTACCCGAGCGCTGTGATAGCACGGCACCCACCCCAGCCTCGGACGCGTCCACCTCCACTATGAATGCTAGAGAGGGGTCCGGATGCGCCAACACGGGCGCATCAGTAAACAGCGCCTTCAACTTGTTGAATGCTCCGTCCGCCTCTGCTGACCACTGCAAACGCACCGGGCCCCCCTTCAGCAGTGAGGTGATGGGAGCCGCTACCTGGCCAAAACCCCGGATAAACCTCCGGTAGTAGTTGGCAAAACCCAGAAAACGCTGCACCTCCTTTACCGTGGTCGGAGTCGGCCAATTACGCACGGCCCTAATGCGGTCACCCTCCATCACTACCCCCGAGGTGGAAATGCGATATCCCAGAAAAGAGACGGCTCGTTTAGAGAACACGCATTTCTCAGCCTTGACGTATAGGTCATGCTCCAGCAGTCTACCAAGCACCTTGCGCACCAGAGACACATGCGCGGTGTGAGTGGCCGAGTAGATCAGAATGTCATCGATATAAACCACCACTCCCTGCCCGCACAGGTCCCTGAGAATCTCGTCTACAAAGGATTGGAAAACGGCTGGAGCATTCTTTAACCCATACGGCATGACGAGGTACTCATAGTGGCCTGATGTAGTACTAAATGCGGTTTTCCACTCGTCTCCCTTCCGAATACGCACCAAACTATACGCGCTCCTGAGATCCAGTTTTGTGAAGAACTGCGCTCCGTGGAACGATTCCACCGCCGTAGCGATGAGAGGTAGAGGGTAACTATACCCCACTGTGATGGCGTTTAGACCTCTATAATCGATACACGGACGCAAACCTCCCTCCTTTTTCCTCACAAAAAAGAAACTTGAGGAGACGGGTGAAATGGAGGACCGAATGTACCCCTGTCCCAGCGCCTCCGTGACATATGTCTCCATTGCCAACGTCTCCTCCTGGGACAGCGGGTACACGTGACTCTTGGGAAGCGCAGCGTCTACCTGGAGATCTATCGTACAATCCCTTCCCGGTCGATAAGGTGGTAATTTAGTCGCTTTCACTTTACTGAAAGCGATTGCCAAATCGGCATACTCGGGGGGAATGCACACCGTGGAACCCTGGTCTGGACTCTCCACCGACGTGGCACCGATGGAAACTCCCAAACACCTTCCAGAACACTCCTCTGACCACCCCTGGAGAACCCCCTGTTTCCACGAAATTTTAGGATTGTGCCGGGCCAGCCAGGGAGTTCCCAGCACCACTGGAAACGCAGGCGAGTCAATAATAAAGAAACTGATACGCTCCCTATGATTCCCCTGCGTCACCATGTCCAGTGGGACCGTGGTCTCCCTGACCATCCCTGACCCTAATGGCCGGCTATCTAGGGAGTGCACGGGGAAAGGAGAATCTATCGGCACCAGCGGAACCCCTAACTTAAGGGCGAGTCCGCGATCCATAAAGTTCCCAGCTGCGCCTGAATCGACGAGCGCCCTATGCTGGGAAGAGGGAAAAAAGCGAAGGAAAAAAGTTAAGACAAACATGTGGCCAACAGGGGGTTCTGGGTGAGTTTGATGCTGACTCACCTGGGGTGACCGAGAAGCGTTCCGCCTGCCATCTCTACTCCCAGACGGACCCCCCCAGCACCGATCAGACGTGTGTCCTCTCCGACCACAGTTGGTGCAGGGAAGGCCTCCTCCTCCGGTACCCCTCGGCGCAGCCCCTCCCAACTCCATCGGAATGGGAGCGGAGGGGCTGGGTGGTGGAACGCACAGGACCCTCTCTGAACGCCCGCGGGCAGCCAGCAGATTATCCAGTCGAATGGACATGTCAATCAGCTGATCCAGTGACAGAGTGGTGTCCCGACACGCTAACTCCCGGCGGACATCCTCTCGGAGACTACACCTGTAGTGGTCCATGAGAGCCCTGTCGTTCCACCCAGATCCGGCTGCCAAGGTCCGGAACTCCAGCGCGTAATCCTGGGCGCTCCTCCTCTCCTGCCTGAGGCGAAATAGTCGTTCTCCCGCCGCTCGGCCGTCTAGAGGGTGATCAAACACGGCGCGGAAGCGACGGGAAAACTCTGGGTAGTGCTCCCGCGCTGAGTCTGGACCATTCCAGACCGCGTTCGCCCATTCCAGGGCACGACCCGTGAGGCAGGAGATGAGGACACTCACCCTCTCTTCTCCTGAGGGAGTGGGTCTGATGGTGGCCAGGTATAGCTCCAGCTGGAGCAGAAACCCCTGGCAACCCGCCGCCGCTCCCTCATAAGCCCTCGGTAGCGTCAGACGGAGGGTGCTGGAGTCGGGAGATGGGGGGTCCGGAACCGTGGGTGCCGAAGGTGGAGAGAGGAGCCCACTCCTCTCCCATCTGTCCATTCTCTCCATCACTTGATCCATCGCGGATCCGATCCGATGAAGGACGGTGGTGTGGTGGAGAACCCGTTCCTCCATCGATGGGAGAGGGTTGTCCGCTGCTCCTGCTGACTCCATCAATTTGATAGGTGCGGGATTCTGTAATGCTCCGGGTGTCGTGGGTGTGGAGTCAAATGCAGGAGACAGAGAGTTCAATGCTGCGCGTCCTTTAATCGCACCAATGCACCACAGGGTGCTCACAAAAACGTTACGTTCCCAAAACACAGGGAATCAAAATGTACAAATGGGACACAACGTGCCTATACCACAGAGCCGAAGGTTTACAATGAAATAATCCCGCACAACAACCAGGCGGGCCGGCTGTCTAATAAAGACAAACTAATTACACACTCACAGGTGCTACCACTCAACAAACAAGGAGGGGAAGGAAAAACAATCAGTGGCAGCTAATAGGCCGGTGACGACGACCGCCGAGCGCCACCTGCCCGGGAAAGGGAAACACCCTCGGTCGGACTCGTGACAGTTATCCCTGACACACACCATTCTATTTTCTCCACTACTTGTTTGGGCTGACTGTGGTGAAATGTAACTGGTTTATCCAGTGGTTAGGTAACTCTGCCACACAGCCCAGCCAGAACACACAGCAGGCTGATAACACAGTTTACTCTGCCTGAGCAAAATGGGTCAGGTTACTGCACTGTTTCAACACACACACACACACACACACACACAGTTCAATGTTTGCACATACACATATTGTACACAGACACTCACAGACACATTTATACAGTCATGAGGGCAATAAAAACCACTCACTATATCATCAAAGGCCTCACAGGTCTACTGTTCTTGACATATGCTACAGTACATATACTGTAATATAAATATAAATAAAGTACTGTGTCATGACACATTACAATACCGTAACATTGACTTATACTGTAAAAAAGCAAATGCTACTGTAAATGGAATTAATTTATAAATGGATGAATGAATACAATTTGTTTTCACAGTATTTCTACTTCAATTTCAAGGGATTACCTGCTATGTAAAGTGTTTACAAACATTAAAGCATATTAATGAATATTTGGTGTTTTATACACTATATATACAGTGCCTTGCGAAAGTATTCGGTCCCCTTGAACTTTGCGACCTTTTGCCACATTTCAGGCTTCAAACATAAAGATATAAAACTGTATTTTTTGTGAAGAATCAACAACAAGTGGGATGCAATCATGAAGTGGAACGACATTTATTGGATATTTCAAACTTTTTTAACAAATCAAAAACTGAAAAATTGGGCGTTAAAAATTATTCAGCCCCTTTACTTTTAGTGCAGCAAACTCTCTCCAGAAGTTCAGTGAGGATCTCTGAATGATCCAATGTTGACCTAAATGACTAATGATGATAAATACAATCCACCTGTGTGTAATCAAGTCTCCGTATAAATGCACCTGCACTGTGATAGTCTCAGAGGTCCGTCAAAAGCGCAGAGAGCATCATGAAGAACAAGGAACACACCAGGCAGGTCCGAGATACTGTTGTGAAGAAGTTTAAAGCCGGATTTGGATACAAAAAGATTTCCCAAGCTTTAAACATCCCAAGGAGCACTGTGCAAGCGATAATATTGAAATGGAAGGAGTATCAGACCACTGCAAATCTACCAAGACCTGGCCGTCCCTCTAAACTTTCAGCTCATACAAGGAGAAGACTGATCAGAGATGCAGCCAAGAGGCCCATGATCACTCTGGATGAACTGCAGAGTTCATCAGCTGAGGTGGGAGACTCTGTCCATAGGACAACAATCAGTCGTATATTGCACAAATCTGGCCTTTATGGAAGAGTGGCAAGAAGAAAGCCATTTCTTAAAGATATCCATAAAAAGTGTCGTTTAAAGTTTGCCACAAGCCACCTGGGAGACACACCAAACATGTGGAAGAAGGTGCTCTGGTCAGATGAAACCAAAATTGAACTTTTTGGCAACAATGCAAAACGTTATGTTTGGCGTAAAAGCAACACAGCTGAACACACCATCCCCACTGTCAAACATGGTGGTGGCAGCATCATGGTTTGGGCCTGCTTTTCTTCAGCAGGGACAGGGAAGATGGTTAAAATTGATGGGAAGATGGATGGAGCCAAATACAGGACCATTCTGGAAGAAAACCTGATGGAGTCTGCAAAAGACCTGAGACTGGGACGGAGATTTGTCTTCCAACAAGACAATGATCCAAAACACATAAAGCAAAATCTACAATGGAATGGTTCAAAAATAAGCATATCCAGGTGTTAGAATGGCCAAGTCAAAGTCCAGACCTGAATCCAATCGAGAATCTGTGGAAAGAACTGAAAACTGCTGTTCACAAATGCTCTCCATCCAACCTCACTGAGCTCGAGCTGTTTTGCAAGGAGGAATGGGAAAAGATTGCAGTCTCTCGATGTGCAAAACTGATAGAGACATACCCCAAGCGACTTACAGCTGTAATCGCAGCAAAAGGTGGCGCTACAAAGTATTAACTTAAGGGGGCTGAGTAATTTTGCACGCCCAATTTTTCAGTTTTTGATTTGTTAAAAAAGTTTGAAATATCCAATAAATGTCGTTCCAATTCATGATTGTGTCCCACTTGTTGTTGATTCTTCACAAAAAAATACAGTTTTAAATCTTTATGTTTGAAGTCTGAAATGTGGCAAAAGGTCGCAAAGTTCAAGGGGGCCGAATACTTTCGCAAGGCACTGTACTTAAAAGAATGTTTGACGCCCCTTCAAATTTGTGGATTCGGCTATTTCAGCCAAACCCGTTGCTGACAGGTGTATACAATAGAGCACACAGCCTTGCAATCTCCATAGATAAGCATTGGCCTTACTGAAAAGCTCAGTGACTTTTAATGTGAACCGTCATGGAATGTCACCTTTCCAACAAGTCAGTTCGTCAAATTTCTGCACTGCTAGAGCTGCCCCGGTCAACTGTTAGAGCTGCCCCGGTCAACTGTTAGAGCTGCCCCGGTCAACTGTTAGAGCTGCCCCGGTCAACTGTTAGAGCTGCCCCGGTCAACTGTTAGAGCTGCCCCGGTCAACTGTTAGAGCTGCCACGGTCAACTGCCAGAGCTGCCCCGGTCAACTTTTAGAGCTGCCCCGGTCAAATGCTAGAGCTGCCCCGGTCAACTTTTAGAGCTGCCCCGGTCAAATGCTAGAGCTGCCCCGGTCAACTTTTAGAGCTGCCCCGGTCAAATGCTAGAGCTGCCCCAGTCAACTGTTAGAGCTGCCCCGGTCAACTGTTAGAGCTGCCCCGGTCAACTGCTAGAGCTGCCCCGGTCAACTGCTGGAGCTGCCCCGGACAACTGCTAGAGCTGCCCCGGTCAACTGTTAGAGCTGCCCCGGTCAACTGTTAGAGCTGCCCCAGTCAACTGTTAGAGCTGCCCCGGTCAACTGTTAGAGCTGCCCCGGTCAACTGTTAGAGCTGCCCCGGTCAACTGTTAGAGCTGCCCCGGTCAACTGCTAGAGCTGCCCCGGTCAACTTCTAGAGCTGCCCCGGTCAACTTCTAGAGCTGCCCCGGTCAAATGCTAGAGCTGCCCCGGTCAACTGTTAGAGCTGCCCCGTCAACTGCTAGAGCTGCCCCGGTCAACTGCTGGAGCTGCCCCGGTCAACTGTTGGAGCTGCCCCGGTCAACTGTTAGAGCTGCCCCGGTCAATTGTAAGTGCTGTTATTGTGAAGTGGAAATGTCTAGGATCAACAACAGCTCAGCCACGAAGTGGTAGGCCACACAAGCTCACAGAACGGGACCACCAAGTGCTCACTACCAAGTTGCAACACTCACTACCAAGTTCCAAACTGCCTCTGGAAGCAACATTAGCGCAATAACTGTAAGTCGGGAGCTTCATGAAATGGATTTTTGATGGCCGAGCATCCGCACACAAGCCTAAGATCACCATGCGCAATGCCAAGCGCCAGCTGGAGTGGTGTAAAGCTCGCTGCTATTGGACTCTGGAGCTGTGGAAACACGTTCTCTGGAGTGAGGAATCACGCTTCACCATCTGGCAGTCCGACAGACAAATATTGGTTTGGCAGAAGCCAAGAGAACGCTATCTTCCCAAATGCATAGTGCCAACTGTAAAGTTTGGTGGAGGAATAATGGTCTTGGGCTGTTTTTCATTGTTCAGGCCCCTTAATTCCAGTTAACGGAAATCTTAATGCATACAATGACATTCTAGACGATTCTGTGCTTCCAAATTGGTGGCAACAGTTTGGCGAAGGCCTTTACCTGTTTCAGCATGACAATTCCCCCATGCACAAAGCCAGGTCCATACAGAAATGGTTTGTCAGAATCTGTGTGGAAGAACTTGACTGGCATGCACAAAGTGCTGACCTCAACCCAATCAAACACCTTTGTGATGAATTGGAACGGTGACTGTGAGCCAGGCCTAATCGCCCAACATCAGTGCCTGACCTCCCTAATGCTCTTGTAGATGAATGGAAGCAAGTCCACACAGCAATGTTCCAACATCTCGTGGAAAGTCTTCCCAGAAGAGTGGAGGCTATTATAGCAGCAAAGGGGAGACCAACTCCATATTAATTCCCATGATTTTAGAATGAGATGTTTGGACTATCAGGTGTCCACATACTTTTGGCCACGTAGTGTATAACTTTCACTTCTAGAGGCCTTAGCAAAGGCTTCGAAACTGGCAGCGTCTCAACGGCAAAACATACCATATCCACACCATATCCGTCGTTAAATGAAGACCAAGGTGCAGCGTGGTGGGCGTACATTTTATTTTAAATGTTCCACCAAAATCAACAAACAACTCAACGAACGTAAAGCTAGGAGTGCAACACATGCAACACACAAAGACAAGATCCCACAACAGAAGGTGGGAAAAAGGGCTGCCTAAGTATGATCCCCAATCAGAGACAACGATAGACAGCTGCCTCTGATTGGGAACCATACTCGGCCAACAAAGAAATATAAAATAGATTTCCCACCCTAGTCACACCCTGACCTACCAAGTAGAGAATGTAAAGGATCTCTAAGGTCAGGGAGTGACACCATAAGGATATGCCAAAAATCTCAAACATTTATGTAATGAACACGAGGGAGACAGAGAGCTGGTTTCAAGCGCAAGGCACAGCAGGTGTTTAATGTAAAAGACCACAGGAGGAGGCAGATAGCTGGGTACAGCCTGCAACTGTACAGGCAGGGATAAGGCTAGTAATGTCGTCCGGGAGATCAGGCAATGGGTTGATAACAGGAAATCCGATAGGTTAATGTACAGACAGGGAATAGGCAAAAGGCGTCATTAGTGAGGCAGGCATACACGGGAGGAGTAAATTACAGGAAAATCAGAGCTCCAAATAGAAGTGTCAAAAACAAACAATACCTGCAAAGAACTGAACTAAAAAGTTTTGTGAAAAGGAGGTTGTAGAGTTCGTCGATTCGTTCCTCCTGTCGGGCTAGACGTAGCTGCAGCTCCGCTGAATCCATCTGTTGTTTTTGGGTGGGGTATTCTGTAATGAACACCAGGGAAACAGAGAGCTGGTTTTAAGCGCAGGGCGCAGGTGTTTAGTGTAGAGGACCACAGGAGGCAGGTAGCTGGGACCAGGGGCAGGCAGCAGGTCATACACAGGGGGTCCAAAAAGGCAACAGTACAGCCAGAGAAAGGGCTAGTAACGTCATCTGGGAGATCAGGCAATAGGTTGATAACAGGAAATCCGACAGGGTAAGGTGCAGGCAGAGAATAGGCAAAAGGCGTCGTTAGTGAGGTAGGCAAAAACTATCATACACAGGAGGAGTACATTACGGAAGAACCAGAGCTCTGAATAGAAGTGTGTCAAAAACAAACAATACCTCACAGTGATGGGGTGCAAAGAACTGGACTACATAGTATGTGATAATGACATACAGGTGTGTGAACAGGTGATCAAAATTCGGGTGACTCAGATCTGGAGAGTGAGCTGGTTCATGGGATCTATGTGTTTGAGAGTGTGAGCTGGAAAGTGAGCTGCATTCAGGGGATCTACGAGTATGAGAGTGTGAGTTGGAAGCAGATGATACAATTTAAGGTTAATGGTCAATCTATTTGGTTTTTCCAAAATTCATTACAGTTTAAAATGTTCAATAAGTTCAAATTCAGTCCATCATTAATTTAAAATTCCAAATAATAAACTATTCAAATTTGGCAAAACAAATGGTCATCCAAAAAACAAAAACAAAGCAATCAATCAATCAAAATAATCAAAAAAAATCTGTCAGTCCATTTAGTCATTCAATCTGTCCACAATGTGTCTGTGTCTTTGTGTTGGGGGAGGGGAAGGGTGGCGTCTGAGTTGGCAGTTGCTGAAGGGAATTGGCAGTTGGGGTTGGTCGGTGCTGTGTCCAGGTTTAGTGCTGGTGTTGTGGCTTGGACTGGGAAAGCCTCGGGTTATACTGGTGTTGGGGCCAGGACTGGGAAAGCCTCGGTTTATACTGGTGTTGGGGCCAGGACTGGGAAAGCCTCGGTTTATACTGGTGTTGGGGCCAGGACTGGGAAAGCCTCGGTTTATACTGGTGTTGGGGCCAGGACGGGGAAAGCCTCGGTTTATACTGGTGTTGGGGCCAGAACTGGAAAAGCCTCGGTTTATACTGGTGTTTGGGCCAGGACTGGGAAAGCCTCGGTTTATACTGGTGTTGGGGCCAGGACTGGATGTCATGCTTGGACCGGGACTGGTGCTGGGTCTTGTGCTGGAGACTGGGGAAAAAACAGGAACCAGGAGCTGTGGATGCCGCAGGTACTGGATCTGGTGCTGGAGCCTGGGGAAAAAACAGGAACCAGGAGCTGTGGCTGCTGCAGGTGCTGGGTCTGGTGCTGGAGACTGGGGAAAAAACAGGAACCAGGAGTTGTGGCTGCTGCAGGTGCTGGGTCTGGTGCTGGAGACTGGGGAAAAAACAGGAACCAGGAGCTGTGGCTGCTGCATGTGCTGGGTCTGGTGCTGGAGACTGGGGAAAAAACAGGAACCAGGAGTTGTGGCTGCTGCAGGTGCTGGGTCTGGTGCTGGAGTGTGGGGAAAAAACAGGAACCAGGAGTTGTGGCTGCTGCAGGTGCTGGGTCTGGTGCTGGAGACTGGGGAAAAAACAGGAACCAGGAGCTGTGGCTGCTGCAGGTGCTGGGTCTGGTGCTGGAGACTGGGGAAAAACAGGAACCAGGAGCTGTGGCTGCTGCAGGTGCTGGGTCTGGTGCTGGAGACTGGGGAAAAACAGGAACCAGGAGCTGTGGCTGCTGCAGGTGCTGGGTCGGGATCTGGGTCTGTAGCAGGGAGGAAGGACAACCTGACGAGCAGACACACTGGGAGCCCTAGACCAGAGGTCAATGGTGGTACTTCCATGTGGTCCGCTCGCACCAGGTGAAGGTTTGCTGTTTGGTCCCTCCTCCACCCCTCTTCTGGTGTTCTGGTGCTGTGCCTGGGTCTGGTGCTGGATCTGGTGCTGGATCTGCAGAGGGGAAGAAGGACAACCTGAGGAGCAAGCAGACACACCTGGGAGCACAAAATCCGGAGGTCAGGGATGATACTCCCTTGTGGCCTGCTCGCTCCGGGCA
Organism: Oncorhynchus clarkii lewisi; assembly: GCF_045791955.1. Lineage (NCBI taxonomy): Eukaryota > Metazoa > Chordata > Actinopteri > Salmoniformes > Salmonidae > Oncorhynchus > Oncorhynchus clarkii. The sequence goes on along the minus strand of NC_092166.1, from coordinate 37,506,410 downwards.
TAGGTCTAGCGCTTTGGTCCTTCCTTGCGCCTCTGCTGGTGTGTTGATGGATGCTTCCTTGTTCTGGTCTGGTTCTGTGAGAGGGATAAGTATATAGAGAGGAAGGGGTTAGGGATGGAAAGGGTGCAAGGGGTTAGGTGTGGTGAAGGTTGATGTCCATCGGCCTGGGCTGGTGTTGGAGGAGGAGCGATGCGGCAGCAAGGTTGGACACTGGAGGCTGGACGCGAGAGGGAGAAAACCCGGCCCAGACCCACCTTGCCACGGAGCACTCACAAACAGTTGGTAGGTGTGTTCAATGCGAGTGCCACCGTGGGGGCAGCTCTCTGTACGTACCTTGTGATATGGTACTGTACTGTATACTGTGGGGTGGAATAACAGAACCATTCAAAATGCAGCAATTCTTTCCCCGCCCACAACAATATCCCACAATGCCAGACCATAATGTACTGTACGCTGCAGTTAAAGGTTTCCAAGTATTTCACTGTTGATAAAAAAAGGAATTACCGTATAATTGACAGTTTTTTGTTACAGTGTACCCTGTAAAATACAGGTGTTGAATTGAGCATTATGTATAATAAAAATACAATTTAGTACAACACATTTTTAGTAGACCAAAATCATTGTGGTCAAATATTGCAATATTTTGTAATCCTTTATTTGAATGTACAGTAAGTGATATTCTCATGTGTTATAACCTTCTCGCCATTGAACAAAAGACTGCATGTATAAGATGTGTGTAACCACAGTTGTACTGTATGTGGCTCTGAAAGCACAGTGTTTCAGTGTGTCTTCTCCTTCTCTCTGTCTTGACTTCAGATTTCTGACACCTACTCCACTGTGTGTAAAACCCAGAAGAAGAAACCTCCCCCGGACAACAATGGAGCCAATACCCTCCCCCAAAACCAGTGCTCTGTGGAGGAGAATGGAGGAGGTGGGGGAGGAGGAGCAGGAGGGAATGGGGCGTTGGCCGGTTCCGGGGGAGGGGTGAGGGGTCGTGGCCGGGGGATCCAGGGTGGTCAGGCCCGATCCCACGAGGAGCCCTGCTACGCGCCAGTTGGCGACAGGACCTGGCCCGCCTGTGTGGTAGCCAAGTCTGCCCCGGCGTACGCCACTATAGACTCCCACCGGAAACGTGAGCAGGCAGGTACCAATATTGGTGTACTGGGGTCAAACGCCACACTGAAGCCCAAGAAGAAGCCTCCTCAGCAGGAAGCGCCGACTCCAGGGTCCCCGGGCCCCCAGGGACCTCCAGCAGGTCCCCAGGCCCCTCTAACCAAGGCCCTGCCTGGGGGGGAGAACTTCTATGAGACCATCAGTGATGTGAAACAGGGTGCTAACACAGCCAGCACCACCACCATCTTCACTTTCAACGACGGGATGGAGATGTACGTCACTGGCCTGTAGCTGAGAGACACTGGCTCACACACTGTGGGGATCAGACCTGTTTGAGTTCGTCTGACCCTGTCTACACCTGGTATGAGCTATGAAAGGGACTGGCAACAATGCATATAGCAATGAGACCCACTGGTGAAACCAAGCATCGGAAGTCACTTTCATAATACAATGTCTCCATTGATATGATTATGGCCACATCCAGTGACAAAAGAAGAAGACAATGTTTGGAGGTGGATGTGGAGGCATTCACCAGGTTTAGACAAGGTCTCTGACCCAGGGGCAGACACCAGACCCAACCAGTGGTGGAAATTGACTTTTTGGTTCACTGACTGGGGGATTCCAGATAGGGGTTCCAGTGCCAGTCGTAGCTTTGAAAGGAACCCAGTTCCAGGGGTTCCTCCTCATTTACACCACTGGACCAACAGAACCAGAACTACTCTACGTCTTTGAGATGTATCACAGAGCCAGTCTGGCTAACCCAGTCTGGCTAACCCAGTCTGGCTAACCCGAGACTGAATCATTCGAGCCAGACTCCAACAACAGGTCCAACGAGACCAGACTGAGCATCACGTTTTGCACTGGATAACAGTGTCACTATTCACTTTACCTTACCTTACACACCCATTTGTGTGACATTTTACATATATATTTATTTTTGTATAAAGATCGTACCCTTAATAAAGCATGCCCTGTACAGAACGCACAACATGATAACACGCAATCACAGATACATGTGCAAACACACACACACTGTAGGAAAACATTGTTGTGCATGAAAACACACATTCTCACAAAGATGACAGAGGAAAGAAGTGTGGAGACACCCAGGTGGCTTCACTTAGAAGTCCCCACCCCCTGATGACATTATCGATGGTGTCACTGGTAGCTTCACTTAGAAGACTACTGACTAACTACATTAGGAGTCTTTTTCTACGGCAATACAGGGGTAATACAGGCCTACTTCAAACATTTTATATATTTTTTGTTAATAATTATTATTAAATTCATTTCGATTGATCAGGTAGCACCCCTACTTCCCGCGGCTATGTTTATATTGTTCCTTTCTGTTCCTCTTTAAACCTCTGAAATATATATATTTTCTTTACATTTAGCTCAACATTAAATGACTTCACCAATCAGTGCGGATCGAGCAGATTGCTATGGAGCGGGCAAGCTATTTACATGCATTGGACAGACGAGTGTTGAGCACAATATGCGACTGAAATTTGGCCAGTGGGGAGTGAGCGAGAGAGGGTGAAGAAGGCTTGGCTTGATGCGCTGGGCATCTTGTTGTTATGATATGCATTATCGGAATTAGGGCCACAAAATTATACCTACGGAGGAGTGGCTTCTATGAAGGAACTTAGAATGTCTTTGAGCTTCAGAGAGTTGGCTTAATGTTGGACCAGCTAGCTAGCTAGCTAACTAACAAGCTTCTGTGTGTAGAGCGGCACCAGAATGAAAAGAAGAACATGTCTTACCTTTTTGTGGTTAATTAATGTGAAAAGTGATAATTATAGTATCATTAACTAGCATTGAAAAGGTTAATCTATTCTTCTCTAATAAAAACATCTCTCTCTAATTTCTGAATCACGCTTGTAACATCAGTAGACTACTAGACTATACTTCGGAGGGGGAAGGACAGGTTGCCTACACATGCACACACACTGGCAAAGATTTTCAGCTGGCAGGAATACGTTTCTGAGTGACATAGTGAGGGCTTTGCATAGGCGCTTTGTTGCGTTTTTTTGTGGGAATGTAAAAAAAAAAATCCCGGAACGTAAGATAACATTATTAACCAGTTCCCATGCTTTTAAAATAACAGTTCTGTTCCGGAATAGTATATATTAGTTTCATTTGCGGTTGTGATTCTGTACATCTAAATGTTTTGTTATTTTACAGGTTTTTGGTTCTGTTCTCTGAACCGGTTCTAACCCCTGACGGTAACATACTCTAACCTGGAGGAGGCGCTCTCGTCTCAAACCCAACACTCTCCTGTACAACTTTTCCTTTTTGGTGTTCAAGGTAGAAATTGCCCCTAACCACAGATCTATAGCCCATACATACAGTACGCTGAAGATGTCTTGTAGCTGTACGTGGCTTTGGATGAAAACGGTATGGTGGTATACGTCTACATAGAGCAATCATTCACTATACATCTGAAATACATCTATCAGACTTACATGCAGGGATTTTGAGCAACTTTATTTTAATCTTGTAGATATTAGTCTTGTAGAGATGTATCGAGCTCATCCGGGTTGATAGGTCAGGGTAAAATGGCCACCGTTGTTCTTGTTGTCAGTGGTGACACAGTTCAAGCGAAGCAGTGGTCCACCTCAAGTTGCCTCACACTGTTAATTCCATCCAGAACTATTGAGCTTTGACCACAGTGACTGACCAACAACAACTGACAAACTTATTGGGAGTGTTCAACCCCACACCTAAGTCCTCCCTTTTCACATCTCAAAAGTGGTCTAATGTTGAGTTGAATTCATATACCACAAGGTCTGTGGTGTAGAGCCTTGTAGAGAAATTAGCAGGACTAATGTTACAGACACACAGAGAAATCGGACTGCCGATAGGTACTTAGCACAGTAGAAGGCTGCAGTGGCGTGTCTAGAACATGTTAAACGGGTGGACAAGGTGAGGCACATACCCAGTTTAGACGGGAATAACATTTACAACCTTAATCGATGTGCTTGCTTGTGCTCAAACATTTTTGGTGGGCTTCATAGTAAAGACACTGTGCACCCGTCATTTGAATGGAAAGGGACATTTACAAACACCAGAAGTGTAATGACATTCGGCCTACAAGTGGTGTGTATTCATGGATGCCAAAAGAAGCCAGGCTTCCCTCTGAAATATTACAATTAATACAATGATTTCTCATTGGTGTCTATTCGTGTTTAATCATTTTCCTTAAATTCTCAAGAGGCTGAATCTATTTCACCGGAGCGAGGGAAACAGGGCCTCTCTGGGCCATCCCCTGGACACGCCACTAGGATGCAATTCCTTCTCTTTCTAGAACTGCTGTGTGCCGACCTGGTGCCGACAAACTTGCGGTTTCTACTTGTAGAATCTCAATGCTCGTCAGTGGCCTTAAACGGAACTTTGATCCAATCAGAGAGCACAAACCTCCACATAGGGGAGTGACAAGAAATAGTAAAGAATAGGGACCTTTCCCGGTGTAATCCTCCACCTTTTCATCAGAATTGTCCTAGCTAAAAGAATAGAGCTGCAAAATGCATAGATTTTTTTCTTGAGCAATCTTGACATCTTTTATGTCTAGGAGTTTTGTGCTCGAAGAAAGATTTTTAGTTAGGTTCAGTTTGATAATGTGCACCTGCTCAATAGTTAGCTAGCTAGCTAACATTAGCTTGCTAACTGAGCCAGGCAGTCACGCACACTTCATGTGAAACTAATCGAGTTGGTAAGTACATATGGTGACAACATTTAAAATATGCAAATGAGGGACAACAGGATGATTTTTACAGGACATTTGAATAGCCTACATGGAATTTTTTGGGCAGGGCAGCACATTGCCCCCCCCCCCCCCTCCTCCCCCCAAAATACCCCAAAAAAATACCCTCAAACACCAAGTTAGGCATACCATGTTTAAAAATAGACCATCACTGTCAATCGTGAATGATAATTCTTCCTGATTTACCAGTGAAATGTCCAAACTGCATGCCAATCATTTGATCTCAATCAGTTTCATTGGAATATCCATTAAGATCTCCTTGAATTACTGTTTTGTGACTAAATTAGAGCTGATGGTGAGTTTTGGACACGTTATCTTTTGTTTTTTAACATTCAGCTGACCTAAAATCTCATAAGAAATGAGATGGTGTTTTTGGTGTAACAACAACATTATGATATTATATCTGGGTCTGTTATGTAAAATACAAATGATCATTATGTTTTGATCTAACTTTACTACAGAGCCAGCGCCAAAACAAATCAGTTGGACGGGCATTTGATTTCCATATGTTTTTTCACAGGAACTATGTGCTTTTTTTTAAAGGGTTTTATAGTAAAGACATGTAATTTAACTGCATTTTTTTTAACCTTTTAATGTTAAACACAACTTGTCTTCATCTGATTGTCAAAAAAATCACTTCAAAAAGTAGGTTACCTTCACACGTTCGTCCAAAATCCGTGGTGTAGAGTACTTAAGTAAAAATACTTGAAAGTACTACTGCTTTTAAATGCTAGTAAAACTAAGTGCATGATCCTCAACCGATTGCTGCCCGCACCCTCCCGCCCGACTAGCATCACTACTCTGGACGGTTCTGACCTAGAATACGTGGACAACTACAAATACCTAGGTATCTGGTTAGACTGTAAACTCTCCTTCCAGACTCACATTAAGCATCTCTAATCAAAAATGAAATCTAGAATCGGCTTCCTATTTCACAACAAAGCATCCTTCACTCATGCCGCCAAACATACCCTCATAAAACTGACTATCCTACCGATCCTTGACTTCGGTGATGTCATTTACAAAATAGCCCCCAACACTCTACTCAGCAAACTGGATGTAGTCTATCACAGTGCCATCCATTTTATCACGAAAGCCCCATATACTACCTACCACTACGACCTGTTTGTTCTCGTTGGGAGGCCCTCAATACATATCCGTCGTCAAACCCACTGGCTCCAGGTCATCTATAAGTCTTTGCTAGGTAAAGCCCAGGCTTATCTCAGCTCACTGGTCACCATAGCAACATCCACCCATAGCACGCGCTCCAGCAGGTATTTTGCACTGGTCACCCCCAACGCCAACACTTACTTTGGCCGCCTTTCCTTCCAGTTCTCTGCTGCCAATGACTGGAACGAATTGCAAAAATTGCTGAGGCTGGAGTCTTATATCTCCCTCTCTAACTTTAAGTATCAGCTGTCAGAGCAGCTTATCGATCACTGTACCTGTTCACAGCCCATCTGTAAATAGCCCACCCAACTAGCTCATCCCCATATTATTACTTACCCTCTTGCTCTTTTGCACCCCAGTATCTCTACTTGCACATCATCATCTGCACATCTATCACTCCAGTATTAATGCTAAATTGTAATTATTTTCACCTCTATGGCCTATTTATTGCCTTACCTCCCTACTCTTCTACATTTGCACACACTGTACATAGATTTTTCTATTTTTCTGTGTTGTTGTTTTTTTCACACTGCTTTGCTTTATCTTGTTCACCACATTCTTATGATACTGTATACTGTATACAATTTAATAAGCTCAATGTGACTGCAAGAGACAGGTTGGAATGTCTGACTGAAATACGGAAGAAATCAACCTTTTTTTCTAAATTAGGGGTGTTTGAATTTGTTGAACAATTTCGGGTCATGATTGGTTGCGGAATGCGGGAACAAAGCCAAAGGGCAAAAATGCGGGACTGTCCCACACAATCCGGGACATGTGGTAACCCAGCACAATGCACACAGCACTAAATGCTTTACCAAGCTAGCTATCTAGAAGATAACTGAATTCCCTCATTATCCCATACTGCCAGTGCCAGTTCGCTTTCTTGCTAACGTTAGCTAAACAGTTAGCATCGCCATTTAGCACAACATAACTAGCTAGCTACTTCTAGACAGCAAACATGTAGCTGCTTCATTCAAAAATGAATCAATTTAAATACAATGTTACTAGCTATGCTAGTTACTGTAACGGCAGATCTCCTCTTCGTCAGAAGAGGAGTAAGGATCGGACCAAGATGCGGCGTGGTAAGTGTTCATGACGATTTTAATAAGAAAAGCCTGAACTTTATGAAATACAAAACAATAAACGATAACGTGAAATAAACCAAACCGAAACACAAACATAGACTGCCCACCCCAACTCACGCCCTGACCATACTAAATAAAGACAAAACAAAGGAAATAAAGATCAGAACGTGACAGTTACCTAGTTGTGGCCATCTGGTTAGTATCAACAAGGGCTTACTACAAATTCTAACAAGCTAGCAACAACATTAGCACACCTTGCTAGTTAGCTTACATTAGCTACACTACAGCATGCACTAGCCCAACAAGGTGCTTGGCCTGGAGAATTTAAACGGAGGAAGTCAAAGGTAAAACTGTTCTATGGGAAAAGCAAAACGTTAACTGCAGACACTCTGCTAAGTACCTATCAGCAGTCTGATTTCTCTGTGTTTCTGACCCTGTAGTCTCAAATTAATGGGGATGATTGGCACCTTCTAAGTATATTTTGGGGTAAGCTGTCCCAAAGAGTGCCCTTTTGGCTATACGTTAGACAGGTTTTATTTATTGTCGATTTTTATTCAAGTTCATTGTTTGCAAAACTCCTGGAGCTAGACACAATTTTCTTTGCATGGCAACATACACACACGCTCTCGGCAAAGCCATCAGGTCGGGGAAACGGCGTGGGATGGGTAGATATTTCACAGAACAACAGATGTCACAATCTCTACGCTGGACCTTTTGTTAGCTTATCCCTGAGAGATAGAAAGAAAGAAAGGTATGAGATGCATCAGCATTGGCAGTTCATGTGTCATTTCTATTGGCTGTTGTTAACATGACATTTTATGGCCAGGATAATGGAGTATTGGAGGGCTGCAGGGCTATTGGCTGTATTATGCAGTAAGTGTAGTGAAGGGCGTTTGTGATTCGCTCCCCAGGCAGAAGTCAATGCCAGGACTCTACTGCTGCTTTCTGAGCTGCAGTCTGTCAGTTGGAACAGCATAAAATGACCAGTGAGCGTCTTTTGGAAAGCCCCCCTCTCTAGCCTCTGCTGAAAGTGGTGTTCGATAGTAAACCATCTCTTTCCCATGTAGCTCTTTGGGAATTGGGAAATAGCTTAGAAAGAAGAACTGTGACACTAGGGGTTTAATAGGGGGGTGTAATCATGTCAAGAGGTAAAGAGGGACACAAACTGCTCAGGGACCGAGAGACGTAGATATATGTGGGATGAATAATAACAGTATGTGTTATAACAAGCCCTCTAAAGTAGGAGAGTGTGTGGAAAATGGAGTTCTACAATGGAAAAACGTTAAGTTAGCGTGTATAGGTTTACTATAAAATACATCTTATGAAATGCACTCTGTATTTTCTTAATGTATTGTTTATGTTCGGTTTTTACCTATTGACCATGATACGTGTTTAAATAGCGGATGCCACTGCCATGAAGACGGCAGTTGTTTCTTTAATACTGTTGGTGCATTTTCTTTCTGCTTGAAACAAAATGCATGTTTTTGACCAGATGAAAATGAAAAAAGTAACAAAATATTGTGCTACCTAATTTATTTCCTGATGTTTGTTTTTTGTTTTCCTGACTTGTAATGGGGGGGGGGGATATATAACCTTTGATGTTGCTTCTTCTGAGGGACTCATGGAGAGATATGGGGTTGGAGCAGAACAGAGGCTGGGGGTAATGCCGACCCTGCATGCTTTCAACATCAATAGTGCAGCATATGTGTGATATGACTAACAGCTGAGATGATTTGAGCAGCTTTTGGGCACAGATCTAGCATCATCTAGCACTGCCACTGCTAGTCGCCTGAGGAAATTCACTGACCTTTCATTCAACCCGTTTAGCACAGACTGAATCTACAAAGACATGGCAGGACCAAGACCAAATAAAGGCTAAACAGTACTTACTGAGACATCTTTTGCAACTGCGTATTTTGGCAAATAATGTACTGTGCATCAATTTATATTTCCTGTTACCTTTCAGTTTAGCACAAACATAACGGACGAAGACATGTTGAGGCAAATGGTGTAATGTGTAATATTATTGTTGTGATGTTATACAGAACTATTTGACTTGTTGTTGGTGGTATGCTGAAAGACTTGGTGTTGGTGGAAATATGAATGGTTATCACAGATGTGGTTTTACATTGGAGCAAAGAATGGGTAGCTTACTTATCTCCTAAATGTGAAGGCCCAATGGCTTGTCATTGCTAGCTTCTGTGGTCTAGGATGTTTTAACGTGGCACAGGGTTTTAACGTGGAAAAAAATTCCAAAAGATTGTAAATGTTTTATAATAATTCATAAAATATCAGTCTCAAGTTTTTAATTTTATAATAAAGTAGCACCTTTATAACATGTCTATGTGTGCATGACAATGTTTTCTTTTATGGTGTTTCATGTTTCTTCTTTTTTACCACACAAGTCTTTTTCTGGGCTGGTTAACGGTTGTGGATTTTCACGTGACCTGCCACCATGTCTTTGTCAATGACTGATTTCACCTGTATTCCTACACTTTGGACTTCAAAGTAAATCTCAGCTTTGTATAATACACTCAATAAAAACGATTATATTTATCATGGTGATTCAGGAGTAACATTAAAACAGAACAATATGCCCTGTCATCATTGGACAAATATACAGAAAACCCTCAAAATGCTGAAGGAGGGAACATTTGATCAATGATGAGAAAAGATTAAGGGATAACTAAAATGACACTATTTTGCTAAGTGCAGAGCTGTACTATAATGTAATGAATGTGTTGGGGACTTCTGATAATGCTGCAGACTTCATGGTGCCCCAAATCCCAGGTGGGGTCATATTGAAAAGTTACTACTGAAGTAATCATGCCAAATGTATTCATATGGTCTATGATTAAACATATTAACAGCATACCACTTACCTTAAAACCCCCATACCATTTAATTACTTCCCTTACAATTTTATTTAAAAATGTTCACCTGAAAACAGAAGAGACACGAGTTCAGTTGTTCACATGTGAAAGCATATGTATTCAATTAGAGTTAACATTGTAATGCCACCTTTTCATGTGAGGGGAATTGCAGATTCACATGTGGAAACCTAACTCTCACATGTTGAATTTGTGTTGTTTCATGGTAGGCCTATCAGATGTTGAAATTTTGCATCCCACGTTGTTACATTCATTTCCCATGTGCTCAAAATGTTGTCACGTGTAGCTCCATATTATTGTTTTGCAGAGAGAGAAGATAGTATGGAAGGAGCGTGTTGCTTTCATGTGTTGTCACATGTTATCACATTAACTTCACATAAGGAGATCTTAAGCCTGTGTCACACAAAGCAATTTGGATGCAATTTCTGTTGCAGATGCAAGTTGCAAATTATATCTTCTCAAGCAACTTTGTTGATACACAAAGCAGTTCAAACGCAATTGAAATGGCAACATCCTGTCATATATCACAACATGGATTCATAAACTATTTGTTTATCAAACCAATTGGTAATTGTAAAAGTTTTGATTCAGACAAATCCTCGATGTACAATTTACCTAGCGAGCCAAAATGTTGCATATTTGCCATCCATGTTTTACCAAGCCAACTAGCTAACCAAGCAAGCGACAAGCTAAGCTAGCTAGCTAGCTAGTGCAGTTCACGTTGGACAATGCTGCAGTAGCATACCACCCTGCATCCCACTACTGGCTTGCTTCTGAAGCTAAGTGGGGTTAGGTCCTAGTTGTTCCCTGGATTGAAGACCAGATGCTGCTGGAAGTGATTTTGGAAGGCCAGTAGAAGGCACTCTTCCCTCCAGTCTAAAAAAAATATCCCAATGCCCCAGGGCTGTGATTGGGGACATTGCCTTGTGTAGGGTGCCGTCTTTTGGATGGGACGTTAAATGGTTGTCTTGACTCTCTGTGGTAAAGATCCCATGGTGTGATTAGGTGTGATAACACTGGTGTCCTGACTAAATTCCTAATCTGGCCACCTAATCATCTCCAGCGTCCTATTGGCTCATTCCTCTCTTCTGTCACTATTCCCCAGGTTGTTGTTGTAAAAGAGAATGGGTTTTCAGTCAATTTAGCTGGTTAAATTAAGAATGTAGACACACGGAGCAACTTTGTTGCAAGCAACATAAATTGAGTCCAGATTTCTACATGTGACATTGGCTTTATGTGTTTTGTTTTGTCAGATAATATCAGACAGTTAACATGACCTTTAACCCTTGTGTGGTGTTCGGGTCTCCGGGACAATTGATACTTTTTTTTCAACCTGAGACTCATTGACATTGGCTCATTTTCTGTGAATAACATGTAAAAGAACACATTTTCATTGAGTGCACACTGTGCACCCCCTACATATTTATATTACATATGTGGTGTTCGGGTCCACTGGACCCGAGGGTAATAAAAGTTAGAAAAAGTGTCTGTCAAATCAAATAACATTTTATTTGTCACATACACGTGTTTAGCAGATGTTATTGCAGGTGTAGCGAAATGCTTGTGTTTCTTGCTCCAACCGTAAAAACAAGTTAAAATGAAACAAAAAGGTTTGCTGTGAGTCTTCACTCTGTCTTCCTCCTCCCTGGGCCTGCTGTTTCAACACCAAGAACCTGTCTGCCTCCCTGCCTGTCTGTCTGTAGTGTGTGAAACTATACCATATCTTGCAGGAACCTGCACAATGTAATTACAATATATTATTTTGATATAATATTTGGACACATTGTAAAAAATGCTGTTTTTTCCCAGACTCTAGCCCAGCCAGGTGCAAATTGGAGGAGGGACACAAATAAATAGCTTTGCATTTGTGGCTCCTTACCTCAATCAATCTCTATGGCAAAAACAATCTGTGATCAGAGAGCCTTAGAATTGTTTTTTTTGCAGAGAGAGAAACTAGCGTGGAAGGAACGTCTTCCACTTTGGAAGATTAAGAATTTTTAGAATATGAGGATCTTGTCTCTGTCAATTTGGAGTCTGACAGTGAGTTGGAAGAAGAGGATGAGATTGACCCTCAGCCTACCCCAGGACCAGCCCATCAGCAGCCAGCCACATGTTTTTGGAAGGAGATGGACCAAACTCATTAACATGCATACTTTGGGGTTCTTATCCTTTCTGGTGTTTTCAGATCCAATGGGGAATCCACAGAATCTCTGTGGGATGCAGAAACTGGCAGAGAAGTTTTCAGTGCAAAATGTCTCTGGAAAACATCCACATTATTTCCAGGATTATCCGCTTCGATAACCGAGACACCAGACCAGCTCGGCGGCAGAGAGACAAGCTAGCGGCAATCAGGACAGTGTGGGACAAGTGGGTGGACCTCCTTCCCATGTTTTACAACCTTGGGCCCAACGTTACTGTTGATGAGCACCTTATGCCATTTAGGGGCCGCTAACCCTTCAGGCAGTACATGTCGTCTAAACCCGCAAAATATGGAATCAAGATCTGGGCGACCTGTGATGCGGATTCATCATATGCGTGGAACTTGCAATACAGGGAAGCCAGATGGAGGAGCCCCTGAGAAGAACCAAGGGATGTGGGTTGTCTTGGAAGTGACACAGGGACTCCATGGCCACAACATCATATGTGCTAACTTTTCTATTTTGCACAAGCTGGGACAGGAGCTCCTCAGAAATGAGTTACCTCTGGTTCGTTCAGTCAGGTTTTTTGGGATAAACGTTGAAAATAAAGTCTGAGATTAACACAAGTTTAGGAAATCTTATACATTTTGTTCTGTGACGTAATATCAGTCAGTCAACAGGACCTTTATAAATTATGAAGCGTTTATGTGCTGGTTTTGATTAAATAAATGCTTCAAAATTCCCCAAAACCTATATGTAATGGGTGAGTGCTGGTGGCAGGGAAGTCAGGCGCAGGAGAATGAACTTGGTATAAACGGAGCAGTTTAATGAATATACAAAAACTCAGAAAACCAAAATGTACAAAACAAAATAAGAGGGTGTTAAAACCCGTCTCACACCAAAACATAACTAGCACCAACACATACAACAAACGATCACCGACAAGGACATGAGGGGAAACAGAGGGTAAATACACAACATGTAATTGATGGGATTGGAACCAGGTGTGAAGGAAGACAAGACAAAACCAATGGAAAATGAAAAATGGATCAGTGATGGCTAGAAGGTTGGTGACGTCGACCGCCGAACACCGCCCGAACAAGGAGAGGGACCAACTAAGTCGTGACAGTATATTAGTTGATGTAGATTATCTCATAGAACAAAACATTAAACCTGTGTTTACCACAGATCTTATTTTTGGTGTTTATCTGGCCAACGAGCCATAACAGAGTTACGGTGCGTTTTCCACTGCAGGACCGTGCCGTGCTGTGAATATCTGGTATATTCAGCCTCGTTTGATATCTGGTACTGACCTCACACCGAGTAGGTGGGTGGGATTACAAATGGCCGTCCTCAACGATTGGTCTAGTCTCTCACAGTGATGTCACAGTGTCGCGCATGTTATGAATACTCATGCGCGAGTCACTGTTGCCATTTTTATAAGAGAAGGTAAATCTGACTACGAATGGTACAGCTACAGTAACGAATAACGCTAAAGCTGAAAACAAATAACGAAAGCTATAATTTGGTCAGTTGGAGATGTCCAAACACTTTTGAGCATCTGGGCCGACTCCAGCATCCAGAGACAATTGGGTTCTTCCACCAGGAATAAAAAGGTCTTCCAAAACATATTGGATACGTTATCTGAAATGGAAGCCATTGTGAGAGTGAGAACTGTGAAGAGACCCCTGGTGGAATGTCTTGTGGGGTATGTACACAACAACTTTTTCAATATGACTTGACCGTGATAATCCATTATACCTAGGAGTTTAGCGTCCTCAACATGCTTAATGGTCACACACTTTATGTACATCTCCAGTTGAGGTTTAGGTCTAAACTAATGCTTTTAGTTTTAGATGTGTTTAAGACCGGTTTATTATTAATCACCCATTCAAAGCTGACTGTAGATCCTTCTTTAGAAATTCAGTGAGCTCACTGGCTTTGGGTGCATGCTGGCATGTAGAGTGTGGAATCGTCTACATGCATGGTCATTCTATCTTTGTGTAAGGTACCAGTGGCAAATAATTTGTAAAAATAGAGACGAATAACAGCCCAAGGCAACTGCGCTGAGGGACACCACACTGTACATATCTGGTGTTAGAGAAGCTTCAATTGAAGAACACTGTCTGGGTTATATTGGATAAACTCTACAACCATGTGATTGATAGCAGGTGATGTAAAGCCATAGCAAGTGTGTTTTTTCAATGACAATAATTTGATCAGTAACATCAAAGGCTGCACTGAAATCTAACAATACAGCACCAACTATCATATTTTTATCCATTTATTTTAACCACATCAGTCATCTGAGTCAGTGCAGTACAAGTTGAGTGGCCTTCTCTAACTGCATGCTGAAAGTCAGTAGGTAATTTGTTCTCTGAAAAATAGCATCGTATTTGGTCAAACACAATCCTCTCCATCAGTTTACAAAGAACATGCAGCAAACTAATTGGGCATATGTTAGAGCCAGAAAAGGGTGCTTTACTATTTTTAGGCAATGGAATAACATTAGCTTTACATGAGATTTCTTCCACGCCTGTGGACACACACTTAGGCTTTGATTAAAGATACTAGGGGTGGCAGTATAGTCTACTACCATTGTCAATAGTTTCCCATCAAGTTTGTCTATACCTGGTAGCTTGTCATTATTGATGTATAACAAAAAAAAATGCAACCTCGTCTTTCATTATTAGATATTTTATAGAAAAACCTGATGGTTCACTGTTCAATGTTGTAATTTCACTTCTGAGTTTTCCCACTTTATTAGTGAAATATTCATTGAAATGATTGCCAATACTGAAAGGTTTTGTTATAAATGACCCATCAACTTTAATGAACAATGGAGGTGAATTGGGTTTTATGCCCATTATATAATTTAAGGTACTCCAAAGTCTTTTCCCATTGTGTTTTATGTCATTTATCTTTGTTTGGTAATATCATTTATTTTTGTTAAGTTTAGTCACAACATTTCTCAATTTACAGGCTGAAGTTTGCCAACTCTTTTGCATAATTTATTTTAACCATACAATTTTTAAATTCATCATTAATCCAGGGGGATTTACCAGTTCTCACAGTTAGTTTCTTAACAGTACATGTACATAAGTATGTGTCATTATTTTTATATTTTCCCAGGGAAGGGAAAACACACTGCGAGCATAACCAGTGAATACCTGAATGGAAGAGCGAGGCCTCATACCTGGAGACACTTGAGGCCCAGCATAAGCAGTAGGATCAGCACTTTAATCCGCTGTGAGAAGATGAGGCAGCAGCCGTCCTAGCCCTCCTGGTTTTTGACCCTTGCCTGTCCTGATGCCGAATCCACCTGCCTGATCACTCTGCTTGTTCTGACCTCAAACCTGCCTATCCCCTTGTACTGTTTGGACTTGGACCTGTTCACTGAACCCCTGCCTGTCCTGACCTCGAGCCTGCCTATTGACTGGTACTGTTTGGACTCTGACCTGGTTTATGAACTCTCACCCCCGATCTGCCTTTTTCCTACCCCTTTTGGTATAATAAATATCAGAGCTCAGCCATCTGCCTCCTGTGTCTGCATTTGGGTCTCGCCTTGTGCCCTTATACTACTGTTCAAAAGTTTTTTTGTATATTAAAATAACATAAAATTGATCAGAAATACAGCGTGGACATTGTTAATGTTGTAAATTACTATTGTAGCTGGAAACAGCTGATTTTAATGGAATATCTACATAGGCGTACAGAGGCCCATTATCAGCAACCATTACTCCTGTGTTCCAATGGCACGTTGTGTTAGCTAATCCAAGTTTCTAATTTTAAAAGGCTAATTGATCATTAGAAAACCCTTTTACAATTATGTTAGCACAGCTGAAAATTGTTGTCCTGATTAAAGAAGCAATAAAACTGGCCTTAGACTAGTTGAGTATCTGGAGCATCAGCATTTGTGGGTTCGATTACAGGCTCAAAATGGCCAGAAACAAAGAACTTTCTTCTGAAATTCATCAGTCTTGTTCTGAGAAATGAAGGCTATTCTATGTGAGAAATTGCCAAGAAACTGAAGATCTCGTACAACGCTGTGTACTACTCCCGTCACAGAACAGGCTCTAACTAAGAGGAGTGGGAGGCCCCGGTGCACAACTGAGCAAGAGGACAAGTACATTAGAGTGTCTAGTTTGAGAAATAGACGTCTCAGAAATCCTAAACTGACAGCTTCATTAATAAATAGTACCCGCAAAACACCAGACTCAACATTAACAGTGAAGAGATGACTCCGGGATGCTGGCCTTACAGGCAGAGTTCCTCTGTTCAGTGTCTGTGTTCTTTTGCCCATCTTATTATTTTCTGATCAATTTGATGTTATTTTAATGGACAAAAAATGAGTTTTTCTTTTAAAAAAAAGGACATTTCTAAGTGACCCCAAACTTTTGAATGGTAGTGTACAGTGCCTTGCGAAAATATTCGGCCCCCTTGAACTTTGCGACCTTTTGCCACATTTCAGGCTTCAAACATAAAGATATAAAACTGTATTTTTTTGTGAAGAATCAACAACAAGTGGGACACAATCTTGAAGTGGAACGACATTTATTGGATATTTCAAACTTTTTTAACAAATCAAAAACTTAAAAATTGGGCGTGCAAAATTATTCAGCCCCTTTACTTTCAGTGCAGCAAACTCCAGAAATTCAGTGAGGATCTCTGAATGATCCAATGTTGACCTAAATGACTAATGATGATAAATACAATCCACCTGTGTGTAATAAAGTCTCCGTATAAATGCACCTGCACTGTGATAGTCTCAGAGGTCCGTTAAAAGCGCAGAGAGCATCATGAAGAACAAGGAACACACCAGGCAGGTCCGAGATACTGTTGTGAAGAAGTTTAAAGCCGGATTTGCATACAAAAAGATTTCCCAAGCTTTAAACATCCCAATGAGCACTGTGCAAGCGATAATATTGAAATGGAAGGAGTATCAGACCACTGCAAATCTACCAAGACCTGGACGTCCCTCTAAACTTTCAGCTCATACAAGGAGAAGACTGATCAGAGATGCAGCCAAGAGGCCCATGATCACTCTGGATGAACTGCAGAGATCTACAGCTGAGGTGGGAGACTCTGTCCATAGGACAACAATCAGTCGTATATTGCACAAATCTGGCCTTTATGGAAGAGTGGCAAGAAGATAGCCATTTCTTAAAGATATCCATAAAAAGTGTTATTTAAAGTTTGCCACAAGCCACCTGGGAGAGACACCAAACATGTGGAAGAAGGTGCTCTGGTCAGATGAAACCAAAATTGAACTTTTTAGCAACAATGCAAAACGTTATGTTTGGCATAAAAGCAACACAGCTCATCACCCTGAACACACCATCTCCACTGTCAAACATGGTGGTGGCAGCATCATGGTTTGGGCCTGCTTTTCTTCAGCAGGGACAGGGAAGATGGTTAAAATTGATGGGAAGATGGATGGAGCCAAATACAGGACCATTCTGGAAGAAAACCTGATGGAGTCTGCAAAAGACCTGAGACTGGGACGGAGATTTGTCTTCCAACAAGACAATGATCCAAAACATAAAGCAAAATCTACAATGGAATGGTTCAAAAATAAACATATCCAGGTGTTAGAATGGCCAAGTCAAAGTCCAGACCTGAATCCAATCGAGAATCTGTGGAAAGAACTGAAAACTGCTGTTCACAAATGCTCTCCATCCAACCTCACTGAGCTCGAGCTTTTTTGCAAGGAGGTCTCTCGATGTGCAAAACTGATAGAGACATACCCCAAGCGACTTACAGCTGTAATCGCAGCAAAAGGTGGCGCTACAAAGTATTAACTTAAGGGGGCTGAATAATTTTGCACGCCCAATTTTTCAGTTTTTGATTTGTTAAAAAAGTTTGAAATATCCAATAAATGTCGTTCCACTTCATGATTGTGTCCCACTTGATGTTGATTCTTCACAAAAAAATACAGTTTTATATCTTTATGTTTGAAGCCTGAAATGTGGCAAAAGGTCGCATAACTCAAGGGGGCCGAATACTTTCGCAAGGCACTGTATGTCTAATGGTAAGTATAGGGAGTATAGTAGTACTTTAATCCCCAAGGGTAAAATCATGTGACAGCCAGTATAGTAATCAAAAAAGGGAGCGAAACACTGAGCTAAGGAACTAGCCTTGGCCTGTCATGCTACACGACTGCTTGTCGAACATCTCATTCCAACATCATCGGCATTAATATGGCGTTTGTCCCCCCTTTGCTTCTATACCAGCCTCCACTCTTCTGGGAAGGCTGCGGTTCAATGGGGTTGAGGTCAGGGCTCTGTGCAGGTCAGTCAAGTTCTTGCACGCCGATTTCGACAAACCATTTCTGTATGGACCTCACTTTGTGCACAGTGGCATTGTCATGCTGAAACAGGAAAGGGCCTTCCCCAAACTGTTGCCATGGAGTTGGAAGCACAGCATCGTCTAGAATGTTATTGTATGCTGTAGAGTTAAGATGTCCTTTCACTGGAACTAAGGGGCCAAGCCCGAACCATGAAAACAGCCCCAGACAATTAAACCCAGTAAAATACTACATTAGTAAAAGTACATACGTATTTACTTTTAAATATACTTAAGTGTCAAAAGTAAATGCAATTGCAAAAAATAGACTTTAAGTTTTACAAGTAAAACTATAAATGATTTCAAATTGCTTATATTAACCAAACTGCACAAATCTTTTCAGTTTTTGTTTATTTACGGACAGCCAGGGGCACACTCCAACACTCAGAAATAATTTGCAAACGAAGCATGTGTGTTTAGTGAGTCCTCCAGATCAGAGGCAGTAGGGATGACCAGGAATGTTCGCTTGATAGGTGCGTGAATTGGACCATTTTCCTGTCCTGCTAAGCATTCCAAATGTAACGAGTGCTTTGGAGTGTCAGGGTAAATGTATGGAGTAAAATTTACATTATTTTCTTTAGGAATGTTGTGGAGTAACACTAAAAGTTGTCAAAAATATAAATAGTAAAGTAAAGTACAGATACCCCAAACAACTACTTAAGTAGTACTTTAAAGTATTTTTACTTCAGTACTTTACACCACTTTTTGTGACTAGAGCGAGTACAGCTACGACCAGAAGTGACTTTCCGGAGCAGGTTAAAGAGAGCACCACCATTTTCAGACAATTCACCAACTTGGGTGAAAGCAGTGTGCAACATAGTAAATTGGTGGTGGAAAATTGTGTTTTATTGAGACAGTTCACATATTTTTCCTTTTTTTTCACCATTTTAGCTGGTTAAGGAGGAAAATGATGCTTTTGCAGCCTGCATGGAGGATGCTGTATGCACGAGCTGTCCATGTATTACCGGGAATGCACATCAATCCTAGATAGTGCAGATTTAGCACCAACTATCGGCTGCCAAGGCTAAGACGGAACCACTTAGAAGTTAAATGATGTTGAAATTGTTTATTTTACCCACTGAGCGAAAAATATACTTGAGTTACATAGTTTTTTTTCTGGGGGTGGATTATCCCTTTAATGTAAACACAGGCATTTAGGCTACGGAAACACTGATACAATGGCATAGGCTCATTTTTGTTATTATCCGGTGTTAAAACGAGTGATTAATTCCCCGCTTTGGGATACTCTTTCAAGTTGTGAATAGGCTGATACACTTGATCTCCACAGACATAAGGCTACTGTTTCGACTTCAACCAAGTCTTGGCCTACTTGTTGTTTTCATTTCTCCCCTTTCCAACCGCCGGCCGGCAAAGGGCAAGCTGGAGCGACACACCCCCACAATCTTCGCTGATAAGAAGTGACAAAGTCCAAACTAGCCAATGGGCTGCTGGCTTCCGACGGCTGCGTGCCGAACTGGAGTGTTTATGTATTCTGAGGACCAATGAGAGTGAACTGAAGGCGGTGCCCTGTGAAGCTCACCAGGCTGCACCAGTGGTCTGGACACGCAGGGGAGTGGAGGCGTGGTATTTTCTTTTACTAAATAACTAAACAATCTTTAACTATACCGTAGAACAGCGGTAACAGACGGAGATCGATTCCAGACAATCCCGATAAATGTATTTTATTACAGATATCTGCACTAAAATCTATAGAAAGCTGGTCATCTTTCTCTAGTCCAATGATGAATTCTAAACGTCTGCTTGACATGTCCGCTGTTGGAATACGTCTCGGGGGCGCTTCGAAACAAGCCGGTATTGATCAGCATGCAGAGGGGTCCAAGGGACGCAAAATTACTGTCGCCGCCACTGCGGACAGCGGTGTCATTCTGGCGTGCAAGAATGGTCCCGCAACGGGAGCAGTTTTCTACAAATTCGTGTTGGATGATGGATCTTTAAGAGAATGTACAAGACAGGACACCGTCCTCAATGTGAATGACCTGTCATCAGGGAAAGAAAAATACCACCTGAATAAAGTAGGTTCTATTCCATATTTGTTGGTCTAACAGTGAGTTGGTTAGTTATTCATTTCCACCCTATTAAATTATTCACATGAAGTCCCATTGTTGCCGAAAAGCCTACTTTTGCAGTCACCCGCAATACAGAACCAGTCCGCTCTGACTTCTCTGTAGCCTCTTCGCTCCGGAAGACCTGTAGCCCACAGTTTGTGCGCCCAATACGGTTACAGGGCTCCCGGAGCGAAGAGGCTAACTCTGCTGCCGACGTGACCCGGTTATGTTCTCAAGTGAAAATATAGGTCAGGCATGCGACTAACCCGAGTTAGTTAGCCTACTAATTACAACTAGTAGCCTATATATGACGGATTTCATCTGTTAAAATGGCGGCCCATTGCATGTTCAAAGTTTTTAAATGTTCAGTCAAAATCATGTTTTCATGAAATTGGGTCATATGGATGAAACCATATCAAATTAGGACGACCAAAGTATGAACATATCTGTTGCTTCTACATTGATAAAGTTTGATCATAAATGTACTGGTCCCCTCCCCATGTCAAACACTTATTCAGGAGGTGGGATGGAGGCAGGATTATTAAAAAGCCTAATTTACAAAATGCCACATTTGGTAATGTTTTATTCTCTTACCTAATTCAAAAATAAATGCAGCCTTTCAACAAACAAACCAGAAGGTGTTTGCAGAGGGGCGTGGTTTACATGGCTAGGTAGCTCGTCTACTGGTGCCAAAATTTGACTGCAGCACGTCAACAAATATAATAAGAGCTTTTACCTACTCGTCTAAGACACTTAACCCCTTTCATATGTGTCTGGTGTTCGCTATTAACTGGCTGACAAGGTCTTCAGCCAGCATGGAACAAACGCGGGGAAGGGTTGCCCAAAACTGCTACAGTTGTCATATCATTACATCGAGACATGCCAAATGGAAAATTCCTAGAAACGTTTTGATATTGTTGATATGCATGCGATATGAATGTTGTCTCTTTCAATGACAGACCGACCAGGGTAAAATCTATGATCCCTTTTTTGATGTCACTTGTTAAATCCACTTTAATCAGTGTAGGTAGGTGAAGGGAAGCAGACAGGTTAAACAACGATTTGTAAGCCCTGAGGCAATTGAGACATGGATTGTGTATGTTTGCCATTCAGAAGGTGAATGGGCAAGACAAAATATTGAAGTGCCTTTTGAAAGGAGTATGGTAGTAGGTGCACTGGTGGGTTTTTCAGGCTTCCCGTGTGAATCAAGAATGGTCCACCACCCAAAGGGCACCCAGCCAACTTGACACAACTGTGGGAAGCATTGGTGTCAACATGGGCCAGCATCCCTGTGGAACGCTTTCGACACCTTGTAGAGCCCATGCCCTGACAAATTGAGGCTGTTCTCTGGGAAAAAGGGGGTGAAACTCAATATTAGGAAGGTTAAAGATGCACTATGCAGAAACTGCTTCGCCATTTGCTGATTGCTAAAATTTTAATAGTTTGCCTAATTTCAGTTTGTGACAAAACAAGCAAGTATAGTGTAGGGAATCATTGTACCATCTAAACCGCTGTGACATATTTTTCCATAACCAAAAACATTGTATTTTCAGCTGTTTGAAGCTGGTGTACAAAACCCAAAGTAAAAGATGCAAAAACTAAACTTAAGAGCGGGAAGCATAGAAATAGCGGACATAGAACAGGCTTGCTTTCAATGCGAATGACAGATCTATAAAACACATTTCTATATGAATTTGGTCGGGTCGCCCAAATATTATGTTGATTTTGGCCTTCAACATCAGATGCGATCAGGACACGCAGGTTGACATGTCAAAACAAACTGAGCCAACTGTATAATTTTGGGGACAGGTCAAAACACACAAGATTCATGGACATTTAGCTAGCTAGCTAGCTTGCTGCTGCTAGCTAATTTCTCCTGGGATATACACATTGGGTTGTTTTTTTTAACTTGAAATGTAAAAGGTCCTTTATTTTGCTGGATTGTTGTAGAATCTCGACTCATTTTGAGTCACACAATATCATGTGTCCTCTACTCCAACAATGAATCCACAGATAAAAGAGGACACCTAATTAGTTTCTAGTAACCTCTTCTCCTTCTGTGGATTATATATGGCGGTCCCTTTTTTCCCTTTAAGTTTACTATTTTTCAAAAATGAAATCTATGGCATTCTAGGATGCTTAAGACAGAAGTTTATACTATAAATATTTGAACAACAGTTCAGAAAGCGTGGTTCACACATTTTTTTTTGACATAGTGTGCCTTCAACGGGATTTGACCTCATACCCACACATCCCTGAATGTTCAGTCTTGTGTTTTACAACACACGGTTTGAAAAGGCACGTGATCAAACGAAGCTTTGGGCATCATTGATGACGTACTTTGATAAAGTGATACACGCATCGGCACACTGCTTTGAAGATAGCTGCTTAGCGATTTCGACGCATGCCTCGGAGCTCTGGTATCAAACGTAACATCACTAACTGAAATTGTCCAAGATGAACTATAATAATATAAGATAAACAGTGCTGACAATTCCATTTAGGCATGCTAGATAAATTATACAGTCAACATTTTGTTTACATTGACGCTGTTACAATAATCAAACAGTTGGAATAACAAATAATTTGTAAAACATACATGACAGGATTGATGTTTCAGTATTTGTTACTTTGTGTATCAGCAAATTTGCTTGAAATAATCTCACTGGAACACTGCTCACTGCATGTTGCTTGACAAAAGCGGTTTCAAAGAATCCCCAGTCAAGGTGCGCTCCCTGTCCACTCGGCCTACTAGCTCCCTGTCCACTCGGCCTACTAGCTCCCTGTCCACTCGGCCTACTAGCTCCCTGTCCACTCGGCCTACTAGCTCCCTGTCCACTTGGCCTACTAGCTCCCTGTCCACTCGGCCTACTAGCTCCCTGTCCACTCGGCCTACTAGCTCCCTGTCCACTCGGCCTACTAGCTCCCTGTCCACTCGGCCTACTAGCTCCCTGTCCACTCGGCCTACTAGCTCCCTGTCCACTCGGCCTACTAGCTCCCTGTCCACTCGGCCTACTAGCTCCCTGTCCACTCGGCCTACTAGCTCCCTGTCCACTCGGCCTACTAGCTCCCTGTCCACTCGGCCTACTAGCTCCCCGTCCACTCGGCCTACTAGCTCCCCGCCCACTCGGCCTACTAGCTCCCCGCCCACTCGGCCTACTAGCTCCCCGCCCACTCGGCCTACTAGCTCCCCGCCCACTCAGTCTACTAGCTCCCCGCCCACTCAGCCTACTAGCTCCCCGCCCACTACTAGCTCCCCGCCCACTCAGCCTACAAGCTCCCTGCCCACTCAGCCTACTAGCTCCCTGTCCACTCGGCCTACTAGCTCCCTGTCCACTCGGCCTACTAGCTCCCTGTCCACTCAGTCTACTAGCTCCCCGCCCACTCAGCCTACTAGCTCCCCACCCACTCAGCCTACAAGCTCCCCGCCCACTACTAGCTCCCCGCCCACTCAGCCTACAAGCTCCCTGCCCACTCAGCCTACTAGCTCCCTGTCCCCTCGGCCTACTAGCTCCCTGTCCCCTCGGCCTACTAGCTCCCTGTCCACTCGGCCTACTAGCTCCCTGTCCACTCGGCCTACTAGCTCCCTGTCCACTCGGCCTACTAGCTCCCTGTCCACTCGGTCTACTAGCTCCCTATCCACTCAGTCTACTAGCTCCCAGTACACTCAGTCTACTAGCTCCCTGTCCACTCAGTCTACTAGCTCCCTGTCCACTCAGTCTACTAGCTCCCTGTCCACTCAGTCTACAAGCTCCCTGTCCACTCAGTCTACTAGCTCCCTGTCCACTCAGTCTACTAGCTCCCCGTCCACTCAGCCTACTAGCTCCCCGTCCACTCAGCCTACTAGCTCCCCGTCCACTCAGCCTACTAGCTCCCCGTCCACTCAGCCTACTAGCTCCCCGTCCACTCAGCCTACTAGCTCCCCGTCCACTCAGCCTACTAGCTCCCCGTCCACTCAGCCTACTAGCTCCCTGTCCACTCAGCCTACTAGCTCCCTGTCCACTCAGCCTACTAGCTCCCCGCCCACTCAGCCTACAAGCTCCCCGCCCACTCAGCCTACAAGCTCCCCGCCCACTCAGCCTACAAGCTCCCCGCCCACTCAGCCTACAAGCTCCCCGCCCACTCAGCCTACAAGCTCCCCGCCCACTCAGCCTACAAGCTCCCCGCCCACTCAGCCTACAAGCTCCCCGCCCACTCAGCCTACAAGCTCCCCGCCCACTCAGCCTACAAGCTCCCCGCCCACTCAGCCTACTAGCTCCCCGCCCACTCAGCCTACTAGCTCCCCGCCCACTCAGCCTACTAGCTCCCCGCCCACTCAGCCTACTAGCTCCCCGCCCACTCAGCCTACTAGCTCCCCGCCCACTCAGCCTACTAGCTCCCCGCCCACTCAGCCTACTAGCTCCCCGCCCACTCAGCCTACTAGCTCCCTGTCCACTCAGGCTACTATGTCCCTGTCCACTCAGCCTACTAGCTCCCCGCCCACTCACAGCCTACTAGCTCCCTGCCCACTCAGTCTACTAGCTCCCCGTCCACTCAGCCTACTAGCTCCCCGTCCACTCAGCCTACTAGCTCCCTGCCCACTCAGTCTACTAGCTCCCCGCCCACTCAGCCTACTAGCTCCCCACCCACTCAGCCTACAAGCTCCCCGCCCTCTACTAGCTCCCTGACCACTCAGCCTACAAGCTCCCTGCCCACTCAGCCTACAAGCTCCCTGCCCACTCCGTCTACTAGCCCCCCCCCACTCATCCTACTAGCTCCCAGCCCACTCAGCCTACTAGCTCCCCGCCCACTCAGCCTACTAGCTCCCCGTCCACTCAGGCTACTATGTCCCTGTCCACTCAGGCTACTATGTCCCTGTCCACTCAGCCTACTAGCTCCCCGCCCACTCCCAGCCTACTAGCTCCCTGCCCTCTCAGCCTACTAGCTCCCTACCCACTTAGCCTACAAGCTCCCCGCCCACTACTAGCTCCCCGCCCACTCAGCCTACAAGCTCCCTGCCCACTCAGCCTACAAGCTCCCTGCCCACTCAGCCTACTAGCTCCCCTCCCACTCAGACTACAAGCTCCCCACCCACTCAGCCTACAAGCTCCCCGGCCACTCAGCCTACAAGCTCCCCGCCCACTCAGCCTACAAGCTCCCCGCCCACTCAGCCTACAAGCTCCCCGCCCACTCAGCCTACAAGCTCCCCGCCCACTCAGCCTACAAGCTCCCCGCCCACTCAGCCTACAAGCTCCCCGCCCACTCAGCCTACAAGCTCCCCGCCCACTCAGCCTACAAGCTCCCCGCCCACTCAGCCTACAAGCTCCCCGCCCACTCAGCCTACTAGCTCCCCGCCCACTCAGTCTACTAGCTCCCCGTCCACTCAGCCTACTAGCTCCCTGTCCACTCAGCCTACTAGCTCCCTGCCCACTCAGTCTACTAGCTCCCCGCCCACTCAGCCTACAAGCTCCCCGCCCACTACTAGCTCCCCGCCCACTCAGCCTACAAGCTCCCTGCCCACTCAGCCTACAAGCTCCCTGCCCACTCAGCCTACAAGCTCCCTGCCCACTCAGCCTACAAGCTCCCCGCCCACTCAGCCTACTAGCTCCCCGCCCACTCAGCCTACTAGCTCCCCGCCCACTCAGCCTATTAGCTCCCCACCCACTCAGCCTACTAGCTCCCCGTCCACTCAGGCTAATATGTCCCTGTCCACTCAGGCTACTATGTCCCTGTCCACTCAGCCTACTAGCTCCCCGTCCACTCACAGCCTACTAGCTCCCTGCCCACTCAGTCTACTAGCTCCCCGCCCACTCAGCCTACTAGCTCCCCACCCACTTAGCCTACAAGCTCTCCGCCCACTACTAGCTCCCCGCCCACTCAGCCTACTAGCTCCCCGCCCACTCAGCCTACTAGCTCCCCGCCCACTCAGCCTACAAGCTCCCTGCCCACTCAGCCTACTAGCTCCCTGCCCACTCAGTCTACTAGCTCCCCGCCCACTCAGTCTACTAGCTCCCCGCCCACTCAGCCTACTAGCTCCCCGCCCACTCAGCCTACTAGCTCCCTGCCCACTCAGCCTACTAGCTCCCCGTCCACTCAGGCTACTATGTCCCTGTCCACTCAGTCTACTAGCTCCCCGCTCACTCAGCCTACTAGCTCCCCACCCACTTAGCCTACAAGCTCCCCGCCCACTACTATCTCCCCGCCCACTCAGCCTACTAGCTCCCTGCCCACTCAGCCTACTAGCTCCCCGCCCACTCAGCCTACTAGCTCCCCGCCCACTCAGCCTACTAGCTCCCCGCCCACTCTGCCTACTAGCTCCCCACCCACTTAGCCTACAAGCTCCCCGCCCACTACTAGCTCCCCGCCCACTCAGCCTATAAGCTCCTTGCCCACTCAGCCTATAAGCTCCTTGCCCACTCAGCCTACAAGCTCCCTGCCCACTCAGCCTACAAGCTCCCTGCCCTCTCAGCCTACTAGCTCCCCGCCCACTCAGCCTACTAGCTCCCCGCCCACTCAGCCTACTAGCTCCCCGCCCACTCAGTCTACTAAATCCCCGCCCACTCAGTCTACTAGCTCCCCGCCCACTCAGCCTACTAGCTCCCTGCCCACTCAGCTTACTAGCTCCCCGCCCACTCAGCCTACTAGCTCCCTGCCCACTCAACCTAGTAGCTCCCCACCCACTCAGCCTACAAGCTCCCCGCCCACTACTAGCTCCCCGCCCACTCAGCCTACAAGCTCCCCGCCCACTCAGCCTACAAGCTCCCCGCCCACTCAGCCTACAAGCTCCCTGCCCACTCAGCCTACTAGCTCCCCTCCCACTCATTCTACTAGCTCCCCTCCCACTCATTCTACTAGCTCCCCTCCCACTCAGCCTACTAGCTCCCCTCCCACTCAGCCTACTAGCTCCCCTCCCACTCAGCCTACTAGCTCCCCTCCCACTCAGCCTACTAGCTCCCCGCCCACTCAGCCTACAAGCTCCCCGCCCACTCAGTCTACTAGCTCCCCACCCACTCAGTCTATACTGACCAAAAATATCAACGCAACATGCAACAATTTCTAAGATTTTGCTGAGTTACAGTTCATATAAAGAAATCTGTCAATTTAAATAAATTCATTCGGCCCTAATCGATGGATTTCACATGACTGGGAATACAGATATGCATCTGTTGGTCAAAGACACCTTAAAAACAAGGTAGGGTTGTGGATCAGAACAAGTCAGTATCTGGTGTGACCACCATTTGCCTCATGCAGCCCGACACATCTCCTTTGCATAGAGCTGATCAGGCTGTTGATTGTGGCCAGTGGAATGTTGTCCCACTCCTCTTCAATGGCTGTGCGAATTTGCTGGATATTGGCGGGAATTGGAACACGCTGTCGTACACAGCCATCCAGAGAATCCCAAATATGCTCAATGGGTGACATTTCTGGTGAGTATGCAGGCCATGGAAGAACTGGGACATTTTCAGCTTCCAGGAATTGCGTACAGATCTTTGCGACATGGGGCCTTGCATTATCATGCTGAAACATGAGGTGATTACGGCAGATAAATGGCACGACAACGGACCTCAGGATCTCATCACGGTATTTCTGGGCATTCAGATTGCCGTCGATGAAATTAAATTGTGTTCATTATCCGTAGCTTATTCCTGCCCATATCATAACCCCACCGCCACCATGGGGCACTCTGTTCACAACGTTAACATCAGCAAACTGGTCGCCCACATAACTCCATACACGTGGTCTGCGGTTGTGAGGCCGGTTGGACGTACTGCCAAACTCTCTAAAATGATGCTGGAGGTGGTTTATGGTAATTTAATGTTAATTTCTTCATCTGGCAACAACTCCAACAACTCTGGTGGACATCCCTGCAGTTAGCATAACAATTGCACGCTTCCTCAAAACTTGTGGCGTTGTGTGACAAAACTGCACATTTTAGAGTGACCTTTTATTGTCCCCAGCTCAAGGTGCACCTGTGTAATGATCATTCTGTTTAATCAGCTTCTTGATGCCACACCTGTCAGGTGGATGGATTACCTTGGCAAATGAGAAGTGCTCACTAACAGGGATGTAAATAAATGTGTGCACAACGTTTGAGAGAAATAAGCTTTTTGTGCGTATGGAACATTTCTGAGATCTTTCATTTCAGCTCATGAAACATGGGACCAACATGTTTTGTTCAGTTTAGTCTGTCTTTTCAGACTTCCTGGTAGTTTCACATGAGAGATACATTTTCTCCATTTTTATCAGGATACATTTTCTGGTTGATGGTTTAGTCACACTAGAGGCTGCTTTACATGGGAATCAGAATGACTGTTCAGGACAAAACAGACCAAACGGACATGGAGAAATGCTTGTTTAAGACTTGGTGCCACTCCAATCTATCCATATCTATCCATCTATACATGTTTAGTTCTTGGGGCACTATAACCACATTGTAGTTAAATTGGTACAGCATTCTCACTCATGGGTGCAACAAAACATAGCCTCTTTCAGAGCACGCCTCAAAATATGTTAATGTGCGAGAAACAACAATACCATGCACCCACTAGTGGTCTAAAGGTTTTTGGCAATCCAACTGTACTGTACTAGAGCACACATTACACCGGTTTTAAGTTCTCTGCACTGGCTGCCTGTGAGTTTTAGAATTCATTTTAAGATGATTCTATTGGTTTTTAAATAAATCCTTGATTGTGCACCCCAATACATGTCAGACATGCTTTTAAGTTATGTACCCAGTAGGTTCCTCAGGTCCTCGGGCACTGGCCTTTTAACTATCCCAAAGCCTAGGACCAAAAGCCATGGAGAGGCAGTTACTATGCCCCCAGCCTCTGGAACAGCCTGCCAGAGAACCTGAGGGGGGCCAAAACTGTGGCCATTTTTTAAAGAGATCTTAAAACACACATTTTTGACTTTTCTTTTTAGTCATTCAGATTCAGTGACACAGCTTCTACAGTGCCTTGCGAAAGTATTCGGCCCCCTTGAACTTTGCGACCTTTTGCTACATTTCATGCTTCAAACATAAAGATATAAAACTGTATTTTTTTGTGAAGAATCAACAACAAGTGGGACACAATCATGAAGTGGAACGACATTTATTGGATATTTCTAACTTTTTTAACAAATCAAAAACTGAAAAATTGGGCGTGCAAAATTATTCAGCCCCCTTAAGTTAATACTTTGTAGCGCCACCTTTTGCTGCGATTACAGCTGTAAGTCGCTTGGGGTATGTCTCTATCAGTTTTGCACATCGAGAGACTGACATTTTTTCCCATTCCTCCTTGCAAAACAGCTCGAGCTCAGTGAGGTTGGATGGAGAGCATTTGTGAACAGCAGTTTTCAGTTCTTTCCACAGATTCTCGATTGGATTCAGGTCTGGACTTTGACTTGGCCATTCTAACACCTGGATATGTTTATTTTTGAACCATTCCATTGTAGATTTTGCTTTATGTTTTGGATCATTGTCTTGTTGGAAGACAAATCTCCGTCCCAGTCTCAGGTCTTTTGCAGACTCCATCAGGTTTTCTTCCAGAATGGTCCTGTATTTGGCTCCATCCATCTTCCCATCAATTTTAACCATCTTCCCTGTCCCTTCTGAAGAAAAGCAGGCCCAAACCATGATGCTGCCACCACCATGTTTGACAGTGGGGATGGTGTGTTCAGCTGTGTTACTTTTATGCCAAACATAACGTTTTGCATTGTTGCCAAAAAGTTCAATTTTGGTTTCATCTGACCAGAGCACCTTCTTCCACATGTTTGGTGTGTCTCCCAGGTGGCTTGTGGCAAACTTTAAACAACACTTTTTATGGATATCTTTAAGAAATGGCTTTCTTCTTGCCACTCTTCCATAAAGGCCAGATTTGTGCAATATACAACTGATTGTTGTCCTATGGACAGAGTCTCCCACCTCAGCTGTAGATCTCTGCAGTTCATCCAGAGTGATCATGGGCCTCTTGGCTGCATCTCTGATCAGTCTTCTCCTTGTATGAGCTGAAAGTTTAGAGGGACGGCCAGGTCTTGGTAGATTTGCAGTGGTCTGATACTCCTTCCATTTCAATATTATCGCTTGCACAGTGCTCCTTGGGATGTTTAAAGCTTGGGAAATCTTTTTGTATCCAAATCCGGCTTTAAACTTCTTCACAACAGTATCTCGGACCTGCCTGGTGTGTTCCTTGTTCTTCATGATGCTCTCTGCGCTTTTAACGGACCTCTGAGACTATCACAATGCAGGTGCATTTATACGGAAACTTGATTACACACAGGTGGATTGTATTTATCATCATTAGTCATTTAGGTCAACATTGGATCATTCAGAGATCCTCACTGAACTTCTGGAGAGAGTTTGCTGCACTGAAAGTAAAGGGGCTGAATCATTTTGCACGCCCAATTTTTCAGTTTTTGATTTGTTAAAAAAGTTTGAAATATCCAACAAATGTCTTTCCACTTCATGATTGTGTCCCACTTGTTGTTGATTCTTCACAAAAAAATACAGTTTTATATCTTTATGTTTGAAGCCTGAAATGTGGCAAAAGGTCGCAAAGTTCAAGGGGGCCGAATA
Source organism: Oncorhynchus clarkii lewisi (assembly GCF_045791955.1). NCBI lineage: Eukaryota > Metazoa > Chordata > Actinopteri > Salmoniformes > Salmonidae > Oncorhynchus > Oncorhynchus clarkii. Next base: position 37,475,305 of record NC_092166.1, on the reverse strand, counting down.
CTTTCGCAAGGCACTGTATATTTCCTTACAAACAAAATCTCCAGCACATGTCCCCTTCCCAACAATGTAGCCAAAAACATATGTTAAATGGTGCCTAAAACTATCATGCGGACTATGTAATTAACTTTATATTATCTATTTTTACCACAAGCTTTGGAAGCAAAAAGCACTAACATCAGTTCTGAGACTCCAACATTTCGATCATTTCTCTGTGTGTGTATTGTTCTTCATCCTTCAGGCAGGTTGTGGTGGGGAGGCAGATGAAAGAAACAGTGGTCTGACTGGGATCCTTACTAACGGCAGTCCCACACACTGCCTGATCCGGAAAGGGCAGAAGGCGGACAAACACATGCACTCAGAGGCCAGGGACCCGCTGGTGCCCAGCGGTTGCCAGGCAACAAATGGACAGCAAGTTCCACCTGAGGAGAGATACCCTCATCCCTCCTCCCAAATACCTGTCCCCCGACGCAGGTAGGGACCACATGGCTAATAACTGTTATTGCCTAGTAAGGCATGTATAACGTTATGTTTATTACCTGTAGCATGGTTGCTGCCTTACCCATAGTTGGGTCTATACCATTCCAGGTCCAGATGATGCAGTCATTGAATTTCAGAAAGTTGATAGAATTTCAGAAAGTTAAAATAGCTCTAAGAATTGGCATAGCATTTCAAAAAGTGAAAACAGAATTGGGTGTTTTCACCTCAAATCCCAAAACAAATCCCAAAACAGTCCTGAATAAACTAGAGTTTAAATGGAATTGACTCTAGCCTTGTAGTGGTTCAAGCTATCCTATGGTTTGGGTATAAATGTTGTGGGGGAGGCTTGGTCAGATGACTGCTGTTGGATTCTTAGAATGCTTTTCAGTGTTCCAGAATCAGAATAGTTCTGGAATATTCTCAAGACTTTAGAAAATAACTCAGTGTCAAAGTTCTATAATAAGGTCAAGATTGCCCAATCATGTGAGAGAAAATGGGAAAAATGATGGTCATGTTGCTGTTGACTGATAAGCCTAAACCAATACTGCTCTTACTGTGATAGTGCCAATGAACCAATTGCTAGATTAGTCAATGCACAAATCAATGCACAAGATGTCAATGCATTGCACACCATGGCCAACCACACACAAATGTTTTATTTTTTACCTTAACATTGAGATTCAAGTATCTCTCACATTTAGCGCTACAGAAGAATACCCATGTTCCGCCTTGTTGAGATCTTTCATACTAGATGACATTGTGTTGAAGCATCTGTCATGGATTGGACATGCTGTGGAATTATCCACTCCCTAAGATCCCCAGCCCCTTCTAATCTGAAAAATCATTATTATGTCCAGGCGAGATGGACTCCTGCGACTTAATCCATGCCTCATATTCAGATGAAAGTGTTAACGCTTTCCCTTTTCTTTCTATAATCTCTCTGTGTCTATCCAGACTCAGTATCATTAAGCGTGTGTCTGTGTTTGTTTATATGTTATTCTGTCAGTAGTTTGTACTGTTGTGTGTGACTCAGTGGCTAGCAGAGCGAGAGAAGCTCAAGGCTGTTTTCCCTGTGAATCACACTCACACACATGCGCGTGCACTGGTGTGTTGTGCAGGGCACTCTCTCTGATATGGATCGACTGAAGAAGCACACACACAGCGGCCCAGACACAGGCAGCAGTCAGAGGGAGAGAGAGCGGTGTCTGTCCAGGGACATGGCCAGCCAGGCTCTAATAGATAACTCTGTTACATAACAGACAGGAGGTCTGGGAACTCAAGCCTTTTTATTCACCATTTTTTACAACCATTGATAGTTTGGAACAACTGTCTCTGTGTCTGTGTGTCTCTGTCTCTGTGTGAGGGGGAACTCTGTCTGTGTGTCTCTGTCTCTGTGTGAGGGGGGAACTCTGTGTCTGTGTCTCTGTGTGAGGGGGAACTCTGTGTCTGTGTGTCTCTGTTTCTGTGTGAGGGGGAACTCTGTGTCTGTGTGTCTCTGTCTCTGTGTGAGGGGGAACTCTGTGTCTGTGTGTCTCTGTCTCTGTGTGAGGGGGGAACTCTGTGTCTGTGTGTGAGGGGGGAACTCTGTGTCTGTGTGCGCGAGGGGTAGGAGTTGCAATGTGGTTATACATTAACAAAGTTCCCTACGGTAGTAGAGTTGCAATGAGGTCTTGATAAAATCCAATATGGTGGATCAATGGAGAACAATGGCCTGATGAGTGTGTTGTTGGTTTAAAATCACTGTTCTCTTATATCAGGATCATGTGAAGTTCATGTGCAGGAAATCATGTGTGATGAAAGTGTCCTCCCGGGGAGCATGCAGCAAGATTGAGCTTGCTTTCCAAAGTACGGACACTTTCTGTGTGTGTGTCACTGGGTGAGTAAGTATGTGGGTGAGAAATTCAGTTCAGTGCGTGTGTGTGTGCGCAGCGCGCATGTGTTTGCGAGAGCCAGCCAACACAACAGCTGCCATGCTCACCTTTCACCTATGACTTGAAATGCCTTTTCTCCCCCAGTCTGAGTTGATGACTCCCTTACTGTCTTGCTCTATCCTCCAGCATATTAAACAGGGCATACAGCCAGGGCTGCTAACAACTTTGAATAATGTTACATAGGCCTAATGATTTGGTCATATTTGTCGAGGCCCTTGTGGCTACATTAAACGTTTGGATTAGCTCCTTGTCTCACCCTGCTCCCCTTCAAATGGGTGTCTGCTCTATGTGGGCGTCTGTAAGCCAGTTTCTCTTAGCAGGAGCATAAGGATCAGTTAAAGTCAAATAGATTATGTCATTTATCTGCAATAAGAAGGAATTGGATATTGGTTGTTTGTATGGCTGTATTCATTCCGTGATGAAAAGGTAAAAATAAGCACAGAAAATAAATAGTGGTTCAGTCCACTAGTGTCCATCTGTCCCACAGTTCAATGCTACAGTCTGTTGTATAGTTTTATGGTCTGACTATAGACAGTTTCTTGTTGTAAGCTACTTCTTCACAGTGTAATCGAGCATTTGCCTTGTTTCACCTCTCAGCTGTCACACTTGTGTATGTGTGTGTCTGGTGTGTGTACGTGTGTGTTTGTTTCACCTCTCACACCCTAGCCAGGCAGTGTTTTGTAGAGTTGGGCAATGTGTTCAGTTCAGGCCTTTATCACTGTGTTACTGTTTGTCCTGCAGACAAGCCCAGACAAGCTTCTCTGCAACTAAAAGAGGAGGGACTTGGGTTGGGGCAGCTTTTTGGTAGCCTGAGTACCAGTCTCTTTAGCTAATCCACTCCCTATACTTCATGTCATGTGACTAAGAGACTGGCCTTTCTGCTATCTTCAAATCAGTCACAATACGATGCAGAGTTCGATTTGGCAGCTTCTCTTCTAAAACCATTGACAACTGTGCTGTTTTCAAGGGATTGTTAAATACATTTTATATCACCTCTTGACGAGCATAATCAGAACTACACATGTCCAATTATTCCACATTTATCTCTATCATAAGAGTCATACAGCAAGTAACTGCATGTTTTTCATGATCAGTAAACCTCAATTAAGCATGCATTTTTAAATATGTGAGGGTAGGCTATCCATTTGGCATGTGAGCAAACAACATGTCATTTAGCTTGCTTCATCAGAGATTAGGCTTTTGGAAAGAGCTTGACATCCGCAAGTCCTCTTGGTGGTAAAGTTGTCAGTCGGACCATTGTCATCTCTATAGATTGCAAGCAAATCAACCAATATTTGGCTATATCCATCTAGTTCATCTAGTTAGTTTGTTAACTAGCCATATTTGGATATCCATCTAGTTTATCTAGTTAGTTTGTTAACTAGCCATATTTGGATATATCCATCTAGTTTATCCAGTTAGTTAGTTAACTAGCCAAGTCAACCAATATTTGGATATTTCCATCTAGTTTATCCAGTTAGTTAGTTAACTAGCCAAGTCAACCAATATTTGGATATATCCATCTAGTTTATCCAGTTAGTTTGTTAACTAGCCATATTTGGATATAGCCATATTTGGAAATATCCAGTTAGTTTGTTAGCTAGCCATATTTGGATATGTCCACCTTGTTTATCCAGTTAGTTTGTTAACTAGCCATATTTTGATATTTCCATCTAGTTTATCTAGTTAGTTAACTAGCCATATTTGGATATAGCCATATTTGGATATATCCATCTAGTTTATCCAGTTAGTTTATTAACTAGCCATATTTGGATATTTCCATCTAGTTTATCTAGTTAGTTAACTAGCCATATTTGGACATAGCCATATTTGGATATATCCAGTTAGTTTGTTAACTAGCCATATTTGGATCTATCCACCTAGTTTATCCAGTTAGTTTGTTAACTAGCCATATTTGGATATATCCACCTTGTTTATCCAGTTAGTTTGTTAACTAGCCATATTTGGATCTATCCACCTAGTTTATCCAGTTAGTTTGTTAACTAGCCATATTTGGATATATCCACCTTGTTTATCCAGTTAGTTTGTTAACTAGCCATATTTTGATATTTCCATCTAGTTTATCTAGTTAGTTAACTAGCCATATTTGGATATAGCCATATTTGGATATATCCACCTAGTTTATCCAGTTAGTTTGTTAACTAGCCATATTTGGATATATCCACCTAGTTTATCCAGTTAGTTTGTTAACTAACCATATTGACGTTAGCTGACAACATCAATCAATGTAGCCTGTCGGCAGCAATTGTGATTAAACACTCTTAAAAGTAATGTTGAAATAGGGAAAACATTAGCTAACTTTGCTAGATTGGCATATGTTTGGAGAAAAAAGTGCATTAGGTCTACCTACTACTATGTTTAGCCAAGTTTCTACCGGTAGCTAGCAAAGTACTAATTTGTATTAATTTATTTTATATCAGTCAAATATCCAATTAATGGTTGCCAATATTGAGTGATATCATGACTACCCTCACGTATCTCAAAATTCAAAAGGCACTGGCACATCTGAGCTATCTTTGTTGAAGGTGCATGGTAACAATTGAATAACATGAGAGAGAAATGAAGAAACCAGTGTGCGGGTTTCTACTTTCTACCCTTGCGTATCTGAAATGACATGATCAACTGATGTTTACTGGTGATGAAAAACATGCGCTTACTTGTTGTAGCCTATAACTTTGATGATGATAGAGCTAAATGTGCGCAATTGTTTTGCATGGAATATTTGGACATTTGTAGTCCGCTCTTCAAGAGGTCATGATATTACAACCGAATAGACACCCACTTGTCAATGGTTTTAGTAGACCTGCGGGTCTCCTTGCCCCCCAGCAGAAAAATCGAACGCTCTGCACCTTATTGTGACATTTTATTGATAATTACCTACATGAACATTGTATCATTTAATGACCTTGAGAAAAACAGAGGATCAGATCCTGATTCGATCACCCTAACAGCTATCCTCAAATCACAATGATTATGCAAATATTGAAACTTTTTTTCTCCACAGAACACGTTGGTATCTGCTTGCTAAGCAACCGTTTTCTGTCAAAAGTTGCTAGCTCATGTCTAAATTCGCAAACTAAATACATACTGCAATTTGAACCACAGAACAGTTTGTTTTCATTTAAAGCCTCAGATACAACAACTTGCATAGCTAACAGCTAAATGTTTGTTTTTGACTTTGTTATAAATTCTAATTCTATTTTTGATGCGCCACATGTTTTCCTGGAAAACATTCATGTTTTTTCCAACAACCAATGAGCAACTCTGCTGTAAATCCAGCATTTATTGAACTTTGAGATTACCGAAATGCCAGGCTCTTTGGCAATGACAAGGTACTCAGTCTAGTTTTTTGGCTGGTTTGTTGTGAAATGCTTTGTTTTCTTTACTCTTCTCCTGCAGGTTTTGGCTCTGAGGCAGTTGTTTAAGTGAATGGAAATACTGCCCCAGCCTGCTTGTACAAGGCCAATCCGACCTAATTTCTCTATGTCAACGCTGTGAGAGATTGCCACTGATAGGTCAGTCAGTCTATCTTTAGCTCAGCCAGCTAACATACAGTGGGGCAAAAAAGTATTTAGTCAGCCACCAATTGTGCAAGTTCGCCCACTTAAAAAGATGAGAGAGGCCTGTAATTTTCATCATACGTACACTTCAACTATGACAGACAAGGAGAAAAAAAATCCAGAAAATCACATTGTAGGATTCTTTATGAATTTATCTGCAAATTATGGTGAAAAATAAGTATTTGGTCACCTACAAACAAGCAAGATTTCTGGCTCTCAAAGACCTGTAAGCCTCTTCTTTAAGAGGCTCCTCTGTCCTCCACTCACTACCTGTATTAATGGCACCTGTTTGAACTTGTTATCAGTATAAAAGACACCTGTCCACAACCTCAGTCACACTCCAAACTCCACTATGGCCAAGACCAAATAGCTGTCAAAGGACACCAGAAACAAAATTGTAGACCTGCACTTTTTCCAGTCCTGTCTGGTCCAGCGACAGTGGGTTTGTGCCCATAGGCAATGTTGTTACCGGTGTTGTCTGGTGAGGACCTGCATTGCAACAGGCCTACAAGCCCTCAGTCCAGCCTCTTTCAGCCTATTGCGGACAGTCTGAGCACTGATGGAGGGATTGTGCGTACCTGGGGTAACTCGGGAAGTTGTTGTTGCCATCCTGTACCTGTCCTGTAGGTGTGATGTTTGGATATACCGATCCTTTGCAGGTGTTGTTACACGTGTTCTGCCACTGTGAGGATGATCAGCTGTCCGTCCTGTAGCGCTGTCTTAGGCGTCTCACAGTACGGATATTGCAATTTATTGCCCTGGCCATATCTGCAGTCCTCAGGCCTCCTTGCAGCATGCCTAAGGAACGTTCACTCAGATGAGCAGGGACCTTTCTTTCTTTTGGTGTTTTTCAGAGTCAAGACCTTTTTAGTGTCCTAAGTTTTCATAACTGTCTAGCGTCTGTAAGCTGTTAGTGTTTTAACGACTGTTCCACAGATGCATGCTCATCAATTGTTTATGGTTCATTGAAGAAGCATGGGAAACAGTGTTTAACCTCTCTAGGGTATGTGGGACGCTAGCGTCCCATCTGGCCAACATCCAGTGAGGTTGAAGAGCGCCAAATTCAATTACAGAAATGCTCATTATAAAAATTCAGAAAACAAAACATATTTTACATAGGTTTAAAGATGAACTTCTTGTTAAACCAAACACAGTGTCTTATTTATAAAATGCTTTTCGGTGAAAGCATACCTAGCCCAGAACATAGCCCAGTTGACAAATTATTACAAACAGTAACCTGCCAAGCAGAAGCATTACAAAACTCAGAAATAGAGATAAAATGAATCCCTTACCTTTGATGATCTTCATATGGTAGCAATCAGAAGACATTAATTTACTCAATAAATGTTCCTTTTGTTCGATGAAGTCTCTTTATATCCAAAAACCTCAGTTTTCTTAGCGTGTTTTCTTCAGTAATCCACAGTCTCAAACTCAGTCAAAACAATCAGACAAAAAAATCCAAATTGTGTCCGCAAAGTTCATAGAAACATGTCAAACGATGTTTATATTCAATCCTCAGGTTGTTTTTTTAGCCTAAATGATCTATAATATTTCAAATGGACAATAACGTCGTCAATATAAAAGTTAAAGAAGAAATGCACATGTGCCTGAAAAAACTCTGCGTCACGTTAGGGTCCACTCGTTCAGACTGGTCTTACTTCCTCATTTATAAGAATACAAGCCTGAAACGATTTTTAAAGACTGTTGACATCTAGTGGAAGGCATAGGAACTGCAAATGGAGTCCAAAGTCAATGGATACTGTAATGGCATTGAATAGAAAACTACAAAACCAACAAACAAAAAAACAACTTCCTGAATGGATTTTTCTCAGATTTTCACCTGCTAAATCAGTTCTGTTATACTCACAGACACTATTTTAACAGTTTTGGAAACTTCAGAGTGTTTTCTATTCAAATCTACCAGTTATATGCATATCATATCTTCTGGGTCCGAGTACAGGCTGTTTAATTTGGGCATGCTTTTCATCCAAAATTCCGAATGCTGCCCCCTACCCTAGAGAGGTTAAAGCCTTTACAATGAAGATCTGTGAAGTTATTTGGATTTTTATAAATTATCTTTGAAAGACAGGGTCCTGAAAAAGGGAGGTTTCTTTTTTGCTGAGTTTCCTCTCCCTAATAGTAAAGTTGATCTATTCTATTGGTCAGTTTATCGACAAATAGCCTATTCCAAACAGACTCTGAGACAGTTGTGCGAAGATAGAGCCCAAATTCATACAACCAGTAGGCCAAGGCTACATAAAAAATAAACTTTCATAAGCAGTTATTCTGATGCAAAGGTAACTAAGTAAATGTATGAACATGTTAAATTATTATGTGCTGTCATTTTCAGGTCCTGATTGGTCAACAAGCTTATTAGACGTGTATTTTTTTTGACCCAAACGGTGTTCCATATAAAACAAAAGGGCACCTCACATGCGAGCGGTTTCATGTGACCGAGATGAAAATATCCATTTGAAATTTAGAAAGTTCTAATAGGCTACTTTGAAGCAAGGTAAGACATGACTCGTGTATTAAAACATTCAGGTTTCAAACAATTACAGTTTTTTTCTGAATGCTTAAACACTAACAGGTGAATTCTTGAAGCACTATCTCTGAAACCATCAACACTTGTAGCCAATGCATTTACCAAGTGTACCAAACTGAATGCACTTTCTCTGCTTTACACTCAGTTTGCAATTTAATAACACACTTCTAGCAAAACGGTAAACATTGGTCTCTACATTGCTACACTATTTCGCCAATTGCCTTTCCACATTGACACTTGAACACACTTTTAGATAATGAGTTCACTTACAAATCAGAGCTTGAGCACTATACATAGGCCACAGGTAAACATTTGGTTTGGAGACCAATATTGGACACAGAGTATGCAGGGTGAGAACTAGAGGAGGTTGTGGCCAAAAGTTTTGAGAATGACACAAATATTAATTTCCACAAAGTGTGCTGCTTCAGTGTCTTTAGATATTTTTGTCAGATGTTACTATGTAATACTGAAGTATAATTACAAACATTTCATAGTGCATAATTAAAAGCATTTCATAATTGACAATTACATGTAGTTGATGCAAAGAGTCAATATTTGCAGTGTTGACCCTTCTTTTTCAAGACCGCTGCAATCTGCCCTGGCATGCTGTCAATTAACTTCTGGGCCACATCCTGACTGATGGCAGCCCATTCTTGCATAATCAATGCTTGGAGTTTGTCAGAATTAGTGGGATTTTGTTTGTCCACCCGCCTCTTGAGGATTGACCACAAGTTCTCAATGGGAATAAGGTCTGGGGAGTTTCCTGGTCATGGACCCAAAATATAAATGTTTTGTTCCCCAAGCCACTTAGTTATCTTCTTTGGGAATGGGGGGCAGTATTGAGTAGCTTGGATGAATAAGATGCCCAGAGTAAACTGCCTGTTACTCTGGCCCAGAAGCTAGAATGCATGTAATTAGTAGTTTTGGATAGAAAACACTCTAAAGTTTCCGAAACTGTTAAAATAATGTCTGTGAGTATAACAGAACTCATATGGCAGGCAAAATCCTGAGAAAAATCCAACCAGGAAGTGGGAAATCTGAGGTTTGTAGTTTTTCAAGTTATTGCCTATCCAATATCCAGTGTAAATGGGGTCAGATTGCACTTCCTAAGGCTTCCAGTGGATGTCAACACTCTTTTCAGGCTTCTACTGTGAAAGGGGAGAGAATAAGACCACTCAAAGCAAGTGGCTTAGCTGTAAGCTGAGTTGTTTATCGCGCGTGGCCGTGAGCTCCGTTCCCTTTCCTTTCGAATAAAAACAGTATTGTCCGGTTGAAACATTATTGAATATTTCTGATAACATCCTAAGGATTGATTAGAAACATCGTTTGACATGTTTCTACGAACATTAAACCTGTTGTGGCAAGGCGATCCCCGAGGAGAACTCCACCCCCCCATTCAGCTGAAAAGGTGGCGCAGGGAATTCAAAAATATTCTTTAGAAATATTTAACTTTCACACATTAACAAGTCCAATACCTCAAATGAAAGATAAACATCTTGTTCATCTACCCATCATGTCCGATTTTTAAAATGTTTTACAGCGAAAACACAACATATATTTATGTTAGTCCACCACCAAATCAAAGGAAAAACGCAGCCATTTTTCCCAGCCAAAGAAAAAATCACAAAAGCAGGATTAGAGATAAAATGAATCACTAACCTTTTGAAAATCTTCATCAGATGACACTCATATGACATGTTACACAATACATTTATGTTTTGTTCGATAATATGCATATTTATATCCACAAATCTCGGTTTACATTGACTCCATGTTCAGAAATGCCTCCAAAATATCCGGAGGAATTATATAAATTATAGAAAGCTACGCCAGATAACAGAAATACTCATCATAAACTTTGACTAAAGATACATGTTCTACATATAATTAAAGATACACTGGTTCTTAATGCAACCGCTGTGTCTCATAATCTGAGACAGCGCTCAGACGTAAAAGTATTTCTCTGCCATGTTGGAGTCAACAGAAATACGAAATTACATCATAAATATTCCCTTACCTTTGATGATCTTTCATCAGAATGCAGTGCAAGGAGTCTTAGTTCCACAATAAATCGTTGTTTTGTTCCATAATGTCCAATACTAGTGTCCAAGTAGCTGCATTTGCTATCACTTTCAGCTCACGTGCCCAAAAACTGACGCTGGTCCAGGAGAACTCGCACGAAAACTTCAAAGAGATATATTCCAGGTCGAATAAACTGGTCAAACTAAGTAGAGAATCAATCTTCAGGATGTTATTATCATATATATCCAATAACGTTCCAACCGGATCATACGTTTTCAGCTGCAGCCAAATGGAGAAATGCGCCACAGGAAAATGGCATTCTGTCGGGACAGTGACCATTTCCCCTCCCACTCGGTCAAAGTTCACACCAAAAGCTCCATTCCACTTTCTACTGAATGAGGACATCTAGTCGAAGGCATAGGAAGTGCTACCAGATCCATATCTTGTTGGGGAAGGAGGGGGCGATGACGTTAAAGTTGACCCACATTCAGAATTTCACTTCTTGTTTGGAAGATTGCCTGCCCTATGAGTTCTGTTATACTCACAGACATAATTCAAACAGTTTTAGAAACTTCAGAGTGTTTTCTATCCAATAGTAATAATAATATGCATATATTAGTAATCTAGGACAGAGTAGGATGCAGTTCACTATGGGCACGCAATTCATCCAAAGTGAAAATACTGCCCCCTATCCTCAACAAGTTTTAATGGAACTTTTTTGACTTGTCGTCTGGACTTAGTGCCCGTGTAGCCGGTGCTCTACTACACAGCTGTAACTCTGCGTTGTGTGTGGTTGATAGAGACCATAAACGTGGACTTTGGAGATCAGGTAGTTTTAATCAAGCAGAACTGACTCTCTGCATCTTGCATCTGCATCCAAAAGGAAATAAAACATTTGTAGAGCACATCTGTTCTGAGAATCGTCGCCTCTTTCTCTCTCAGTGCATCAAAATGATTTTTGGAATACAAAAATTAATACACTCTCTCCTTATTATACATAACATATTTTACATTGATAAAACCACATACCTGCATCCAAAAGGAAATAAAACATTTGTAGAGCACATCTGTTCTGAGAATCGTCGCCTCTTTCTACAACAGATGCACAATAGGAGGGACTGGGATCATTCGAGGAGCTAGCCATCGTTCACACATACAATAGCCTGCTAATACCTTAGCTAGCTATTAACCACATGTTGAATTCAGAATGTTGATATCATCCTAAAAAGTACAATTACAAGTGCATCCTAACAATACCATCCACTTATGAGTAACCTCTAAATATACATCATTATTCATGAACAAAACATTGTGTGTATGACTTTGTACTTAAAAGAATCAAACTTTTCTGAAGACAGAAAAAGCGTGCCTACCTCTCTCAGTGCATCAAAATGATTTGAGCACGAGCACGCCGGGCAAAACGTAAGTACACACTCCCCTTCTCCCAGGATGCAGGCATGCATAACAAATCAACACAACATATTGATATATGAACCTGGTGAAATTCACATAGTACTTTAACAACTGTTACATTCACCCCTCCTGAATTTCACCAACCTTGTAAAACAACAAAATAACCTACCAAGCTCAAGGCTTAATTCTGAATTCAGCTCAAAGCTACCCATAGGGTTCAGGGCAAGTGAAAGTTGGTCAGGCCTTCAACTGCCCCTAGATGCATAGTGCCTCTTACACTATATCTACATTCTTAGCCTTAAAAAAAAATCCTGTACTAAATCATCTCTGTACTATGTTAAACTTCTGGTGGGTTGACTCTATTAGTCTCTTTACTGGTTTAACTACCCTCCCCGCCCTTGTGCGACCTGCCACTGGGCTAGGGGCCATAGTAACTAACGGTGGCTCTGGCCTTAGATCATTGATCAGAGGTGAGTTTGAAGGAATCAGCTCCAGAATCTCAGAGGTGCTTCCCCAGTTTCTCCATTCCCCATTGGGTGATATGCTGTGGTTCTTGACTTTTGGACACCGGAGAGCTTAAGCAGTTCTGCTATTAGCTCACTCTCAAAATTTGCGCCTTGATCAGTATGGATCCTTGATGCAAAGCGTAGACACAGAAGACATGATCCCACAGTTTACGAGCTACTTGCTTGGCTGTCTGGTTTCTGCATGGCCATGCATGGGCAAGTTTAGTGAAGTGGTCAGTCACCACCAGAACATCAACTGAGTTCTTCTTACTGTCTTCCGCTGTCCAAAAATCCAAACACACCAACTCCATGGGAGAGCAAGTTTTGATGCTCTCTAACGGGGCTCTAGCCGCTGGCTCTGGTGTCTTTGCTAGAACGCATCTCTGGCAGCAGCGCACATACTTCTTGATGTCTCTCTCCATTGCAGGCCAGAAAAAATCTCTGCCTGGCCAGAGCTAGAGTTCTAGCTTGGCCTTGATGTCCTGCAAGGTCGTGAATGCCAGTCATCGCTTTGAGTCTCAACACCTCTGGCAAGACATACTGGAACCTTCTCCGGTTTGTGTGACTCTCCTCAATGACACGATACAGAACTCCCTCTCTTAGGATCAAGCGATCCCACTGTTTCATCAGCAACAACACTTTAGAAGAAACACTGTATCGATCTCGTCTGGTGGGCCGTTTCTTATTGAAGACGAAAGGGATGACCTTGGAAGTCACAGAGTCTTGCAGCTGGAGATCTCGAAGTTCCTCGTGCGAGAGTTCAGGCAAAGTGTCAATACCAGGAGAAAGCAGCCGTTGGGTGTTGGAACCAAGCTGGATTGCTTGCATCTCCATTGAACATTCCCAGTCAATATGGAGCTGACATATGGCCTTCACTTCAGCAGTGGTCAAAGAGGTTATCTCCTGGGGATAAGAAGCCCAACGGAAGGCATCTTGGACATCATCATTCAGTGTCCCAACAGCCTCAGGCAGAAGTGCTAGGTAGGACTCCCTCATCAGTCTCTGCGCAACAGTCACTGCAAAGGGATCGCGGCTCAGTGCATCTGCTACTGTATTCTTGCTGCCTGGGATACGCTTCAAATCAAAGTTGTACGGTGCCAGCTTGGCAACCCATCTTTGCTCGCAAGCGTCCAGCTTGGGTTTTGTCATGATGTACGTTAACGGGTTACTATCTGTCCAGACAGTGAACTCGTGCCCCTTAAGCCAGTGACTGAATTTCTCACACACACTCCATTTCAGTGCTAGAAATTCAAGTCTGTGTGCCGGGTACCTTCTCTGCGACTTACTCAGTGTCTTGCTCGCAAATGCTATGGGCCTTGCCTTATCTTCACCTTCAGGTACTTGGCAAAGCACAGCCCCAAGACCATCCAAGGAAGCGTCAGTGAAGAGAATGAACGGCCTCTCGAAATCAGGGTGAGCTAGCATGACACAATTCAAAAGAGCATCCTTCAGCTTCTGGAATGCAACGACACACTCCTCAGTCCAATCCGATAGCGTCAGCTTCCGGAAAATCCCACTGTTGCCCTTCTTCCCATCTCTTCCTCTTCTCTTTTGACCCCCAGTGAGTGCAAACAAAGGTCTGGCTACAGCAGAACAGTCAGGAATGAAGTGCTGGTAATATAATACCATACCCAAGAAGGATTTCAGCCTCCGAGCAGAGGGAGTGCATCCATCTGCCTCCATCAGCTGAGCTTGGCTCATCTTGGCAATGGCCTCCACCCTCTCAGGATCCACTGACACACCGTTCTCTTTAATGATATGTCCGAGGAATTTCACTGTTCTTCGTAGAAAGTGGCATTTTTTGGGTGCTAGCTTGAGATTGTTGGCTCTTAGACGGCTAAACACAACTTCAAGTCGCTGTAGAGCCTGTTCCTCGGTGGGTGCAAAGACCAACAAGTCATCTAAGTAACAAAGGAGATTTGAGAAGTTTAGGTCCCCAAATATACTCAACATCATTCTCATGAAAGAGGCCGGGCTGTTACACAGACCTTGTGGCATGCGATTGTACTCATAAAGTCCCATCGGTGTGGTAAAGGCTGTGTACTTCTTGTCCTCTTCGTGAACTGGAATGTTATAAAATCCTGAGGTCAAGTCCATGGTGCTGAAAAATGCACTGCCACCAAGGGCTGCGAGGCAATCTGCTTGATGAGGAAGGGGATGAGCGTCCTTCACCGTTCGTGCATTCATCCACCTGAAGTCAGTGCATAACCTCAGACTCCCGTCTTTCTTCCATACCATGACTAAAGGGGAGGCATACTCACTAACTGACTTGCGTATAAGACCTACTTCTTCCATATCTGTCAATACCTTCCTCAGCTTCAGGTAATGAGCAGGCGGAACTCTTCTGTATGGTAACCGGAAGGGTCTGTCATCAACCAGGTGGATACGGTGAACATAACCCCTGGCTTCTCCGCAGTCCAGATTATGTCTTGAGAAGATGTCTTCATATTTTGTGATGGTATTCACAAGCTTTTCCTTCCACTGGTCAGCTACCTGGCATCCATCAATGTCAATGTCTACTAATCCTAGATCAGACAGCCTTTGTTTCAGATTGTGGCAGCCATTGTCATCCTGCTTCTGTTCCATTGGGGTTTTCCTCACCTCATGAAGGCCCTGAAATATTGTTGCATCCTCAACAGCCAAGCATGTAGACACATCTGCCAACTTCATGTTACGTCTTAGGGTGAGATGTTTGTCAGAACAGTTTACTACCTTTAAAGGGACCCAGCCATCTCCCCACATGGGTGTAATAACTCTACCCACGAGTATGTTTCTGGGCATGACCTTTGACCTGGTAGGTTCGACTATTACAGTGCTGCCTGGAGACAATGCCACATTTTTAGGAAGTTTACCCCAAACTAAGTGTTCAGTCTTGGGCGAAAGAGTCACAGCTTGAGTGAGCTTCACTGTCCCAATCTTGCCATCGACTTGCTGTCCCTTCCATCTTGTGACACTTGTCATCATCTGCAGAAACTGCTCACCCTCTGGTGAGTGGGTCTGGCCATCCATGTTGTTGACGAGCTTCCAGTATTCATCCGTGCCTTTCATCTCATGCAATAGATGCTTAATGACATTCGATCCCAGGATGAGATCATCACGCTGTCCAGGAACAACTAGAGTGGGCACTTTAACATCAATCCCATAGATTTGCATCTCCAAATCATAGAAACACTTTGTTGAGGTCTTCCTGTCACCTGCTTCCAAAAGTCTCTGCTCCGCATGTTCACTTAATGTACAGGCCATAGACCCAGTGTCAAGCATGCCCTTAAGCTGCACTTTCCCATGTACAGACACAGAGGTGTAAAACAAATCTGAAAAAGCCTCAACTTCTTGTGAACCTAACATAACAATTTTCTCTCCTTCTTTCGCATCAGAGCACAAAATCTCATACGTTTTCTCAAGATCATCAAATTCTTTCTTGGGGGTAGACAGTTGAACACCCACATTTCCCCCCTTCACCTGTGGGCGTGTCAGTTTAACGGTTGCTGCTGTGGTAGGGAGTTTCTCTGCTGTTGTGGTGGGCGTCTCTCACCACCGGGATTGGCATAGCGTTCCCCCGGTTTAGGACAATTTGACTTCCAATGATCTGGGGAAAAGCACAGGAGGCACAGGTTCTCATGTCTACAGTGCATCACAGTGGAGTGATCTGTTGAGCCACAAACCCTGCATTCCCTACGCCTGAAGGGCTGGGTGGGGAAAGATGGTGCCTTGGCCTGTGTCTGTGAAACCATAACGGGTGGTATGCTCTTCTCTAAGGTACGTTCAAGCAGGTGAATGAGTCTCTCGATACTTGCACTCTGCCCATCTTGTTTGGCACTTGATGTGAGAGAAGTGTCACTGCACGTACCAGCATTGACCCCGCCTTCACATGGAGTTATCTGGGGATGTACTGTTACTTGCTTTGAAGATACAGCGGTAGATTGACACATGGTGGCCTTCCTGCGGCGTTCATGTTCATAGATTCTCTCCTGTACTTCACTCGCAGTCCATTTCTCAGCAGACTTGTATTGGAATACTGCTGCCAGTTTGGGGTCAGGGCAGTATGTTACAAACATCCTAACGACATCAGAGTTGGAGCTGTCAATCTTCTTACCTTGTCTCTTAAGGCCCTCGTCAGCGACATCTACGGCCTTGTTCAATCGAACCCAGTACTCCATAACAGCCTCTCCGGGTACAGGTTTAGTATTGTAAAAATCAGCCAAGGGCATGCACGAATAGGCCAATTCACTGAAATTCTGTTTCAGAATGTCAAATACAATCTCTGGCTTCTCTGTAGGATCAACTGTTGTCTCATTGCGTAAATTTATCTTTACCATGTCTCTTGTTTTGCCAGATAATCGACTAATCAACTCATCTGATTGTTCCCCAACAAGACATCCCTTCCTCCTCAAGTATATTCTCATCAACTCCTCCCATTCATGAATGGAGCATTTGTCTGTACCATCTCCTCTATATGTAGGAGGTTCCTTTATGTCTGATTGCATGATGAACTTAATTTGACTGAGATCTACATATCCTACTGACTCTGAATGATGATCACTTATCTTTTCTGTACTTACTGGTGGCTCATAAGTACTGGACCTGCCACTCTGTAGTTCTTCCCTAATGGAGCTCCCTATTTCCCGGGCTAGCTGAGTGACCAGCTCAGCTAGACCATCTACAGGGGCATTTGGATTAACACTAGATGAAGGGCTTTCATCCAATTTGTTTGTGGAGCAAAACATGGGGGAACCTCCTGCACCTACACACTTTACAGGGGTTTGATCAGAGTATGAGAAAAACCTCCCCCTCCCAGCAGTGAATTTGGGTTCATCACCATTATAAGATGCCATGCCACTAAAGTTACGTTAAAATGTCTGTTGATGAACACACTTCTATGTTGGTTAACGATAAACAGCGCTCTCAATACATCGTTGTCAGAAAAAAATAAACAGAAAAAAAAGACTGTAGTTCCGATTTTTGAGCTGACGTCGATCAACGATGAATCCGGGTCTAGAAGGCACCAATGTAGCCGGTGCTCTACTACACCGCTGTAACTCTGCGTTGTGTGTGGTTGATAGAGACCATAAACGTGGACTTTGGAGATCAGGTAGTTTTAATCAAGCAGAACTGACTCTCTGCATCTTGCATCTGCATCCAAAAGGAAATAAAACATTTGTAGAGCACATCTGTTCTGAGAATCGTCGCCTCTTTCTCTCTCAGTGCATCAAAATGATTTTTGGAATACAAAAATTAATACACTCTCTCCTTATTATACATAACATATTTTACATTGATAAAACCACATACCTGCATCCAAAAGGAAATAAAACATTTGTAGAGCACATCTGTTCTGAGAATCGTCGCCTCTTTCTACAACAGATGCACAATAGGAGGGACTGGGATCATTCGAGGAGCTAGCCATCGTTCACACATACAATAGCCTGCTAATACCTTAGCTAGCTATTAACCACATGTTGAATTCAGAATGTTGATATCATCCTAAAAAGTACAATTACAAGTGCATCTTAACAATACCATCCACTTATGAGTAACCTCTAAATATACATCATTATTCATGAACAAAACATTGTGTGTATGACTTTGTACTTAAAAGAATCAAACTTTTCTGAAGACAGAAAAGCGTGCCTACCTCTCTCAGTGCATCAAAATGATTTGAGCACGAGCACGCCGGGCAAAACGTAAGTACACACTCCCCTTCTCCCAGGATGCAGGCATGCATAACAAATCAACACAACATATTGATATATGAACCTGGTGAAATTCACATAGTACTTTAACAACTGTTACACCCGCGCTTTGTATTTGGATTAGTGAACTAAACGCGCTGTCACGCCCTGACCTTAGAGATCCTTATAATTCTCTGTTTGGTTAGGTCAGGGTGTGACTCGGGTGGGAAAGTCTGTTTTCTATTTCTTTGTTTTTGGCCATGTGTGTGGTTCCCAATCAGAGGCAGCTCTATTATATGTTGTCAAAATGCATAGCCTCCAGCTCATTGCAAAGTGGTGTGTGATGTGCTGATGAAACCTGCCTTCCGTTGCGTTTGAGATGCTGCTACTCTGTATGCTACACGGGTAAGTAAGATGCATAACAAATATACTGTAGCCTACACGTGCCAATTCAATTCCACTAAATTATGCAAATTAACCTAAGCATGACCAGTCAAATGCATTTACATCGACTGGTGTTTACATCATTGAATTGGCTAAAAGGCATTTATTTCACCATTTTTTTTGTCTTCTTCTCCCGCACAATCGAGGGGAGTTCCTTGCTAATTAGTGGCCTTAATTAATCAATCAAGTACAAGGGTGTAGCAAAAACCCGCAGACACTCAGCCCTCCATGGAATGAGTTTGACACCTGTTTTATAGCCGACACTGTAATGGAAAACTAATTTATAATTTTAGGTATTATCAACATGTTTAACTGCAGCATGCTGTATATTATGGTGCACTGTGGGAAAATTGCTGTATTTCATATGGTACTGTAATTCCACCCTACAGAATACAGTGTTGTACCTAGCTTTTGACAACTATCTAGTACCTAGCTTTTGACAACTATCTAGTACCTAGCTTTTGACAACTAGTGGGTGCATGGTATTGTTGTATCTAGCTCATTAACATACTTTTAGGCGTGCCTTGAAAGAGGCTATATTTGTTGCACCCTTGAGTGAGAATGCTGTACCAATTTAAGTCCTATGTGGTTATAATACCCCTTCAATTTAAAATGTATAGGGGACAGATTAGAGCAGGCAGCAAATCTTAAACCTTATATGTTTTTGCTGTGTTGTTTTGGTCGGTGACAGTTTGGGAGCCTTTATCTACTCTAGATTTGCAAGTGATATAAAGCACAAAATATTTATTAATGTGTTGTAACCCAGTAATGTTACTTTAGATACCAGAGCTCTGAGGCGTTGAAATTGCTAGGCAGTTTATTTCGAAGCACTGTGCCGGTGCTTATATTGCTTTATCAGAAGGATGTGGTGAATGACGTCTGAAGCCTCGTTTGGTCGAACGACCAGCTGATTGGTTTGGTATTGGTTTTGGTAGAAGACAAAAAGGCTACACTGTGCGCGCTACGGCGTGTGTGACGTTGTCTATAATACACTGCTCAAAAAAATAAAGGGAACACTAAAATAACACATCCTAGATCTGAATGAATGAAATATTGTTATTAAATACTTTTTTCTTTAATAGTTGAATGTGCTGACAACAAAATCACACAAAAATTATCAATGGAAATCAAATTTATCAACCCATGGAGGTCTGGATTTGGAGTCACACTCAAAATTAAAGTGGAAAACCACACTACAGGCTGATCCAACTATGATGTGATGTTCTTAAAACAAGTCAAAATGAGGCTCAGTAGTGTGTGTGGCCTCCACGTGCCTGTATGACCTCCCTACAACACCTGGGCATGCTCCTGATGAGGTGGCGGATGGTCTCCTGAGGGATCTCCTCCCAGACCTGGACTAAAGCATCCGCCAAGTCCTGGACAGTCTTGTTGGTGGATGGAGCGAGACATGATGTCCCAGATGTGCTCAATTGGATTCAGGTTTGGGGAACGGGCGGACCAGTCCATAGCATCAATGCCTTCCTCTTGCAGGAACTGCTGACACACTCCAGCCACATTGTCTTGCATTAGGAGGAACCCAGAGCCAGGGCCAACCGCACCAGCATATGGTCTCACAAGGGGTCTGAGGATCTCATCTCGGCAGCAGAACGTTCTCCACGGCATCTCCAGAGTCTGTCACGTCTGTCACATGTGCTCAGTGTGAACCTGCTTTCATCTGTGAAGAGTACACGGCGCCAGTGGCGAATTTGCCAATCTTGGTGTTCTCTGACAAAAGCCAAACGTCCTGCACGGTGTTGGGCTGTAAGCACAACCCCCACCTGTGGATGTTGGGCCCTCATACCACCCTCATGGAGTCTGTTTCTGACCGTTTGAGCAGACACATGCACATTTGTGGCCTGCTGGAAGTCATTTTGCAGGGCTCTGGCAGTGCTCCTCCTGCTCCTCCTTGCACAAAGGTCCTGCTGCTGGGTTGTTGCCCTCCTACGGCCTGATGTACTGGTCTGTCTCCTGGTAGCTCCTCCATGCTCTGGACACTACGCTGACAGACACAGCAAACCTTCTTGCCACAGCTCGCATTGATGTGTTATCCTGGATGAGCTGCACTACCTGAGCCACTTGTGTGGGTTGTAGACTCCGTCTCATGCTACCACTAGAGTGAAAGCACCGCCAGCATTCAAAAGTGACCAAAACATCAGCCAGGAAACATAGGAACTGAGAAGTGGTCTGTGGTCACCACCTGCAGAACCACTCCTTTATTGGGGGTGTCTTGCTAATTGCCTATAATTTCCACCTGTTGTGTATTCCATTTGCACAATAGCATGTGAAGTTTATTGTCAATCAGTGTTGCTTCCTAAGTGGACAGTTTGATTTCACAGAAGTGTGATTGACTTGGAGTTACATTGTGTTGTTTAAGTGTTCCCTTTATTTGTTTGAGCAGTGTATTTTGCCTGTTCTGAATTATTTTGACCGGCAGGTGCCACTTGTCTTGTCTTGATCAAAGCCTTGAGTAATGAATCTATTTTCAACCAAATTGTCTGGAAATGCTCAATGCTTCAGGAAGCTTAGTTTCCCCATCACTAGCTGTAAACACTTTATCAAGCAGCCAAACTGCTTGCACCAATCCCTTGTAATTAAAGTAAAATATTGTGAAATACAAATGCCTCCTCTCAATAAATGTAATTCATCCATCCATTTATTCCTCCCGATTACTGTAGCATTTACTTTTTTACAGTATAATATCGTACATTTTACAAAAAAAAACAAAATTTGCCAAATGAAATACAGACCTTTGCTCGCCACCAAGCTAGCTGCCTGTAAGATACTGTCAAATTCATGGCAACATAAGATCTGATCACCATGGCAACACCTTTGCACAATAATACACTTACATAAGACCTGATCACCACCACCACCACAGTTCTCTCTCTTTCTCTCTGTCCTCCCACCCCTTCTCAGACCAGATGCAGCTGCTCCTCCTTTCCCTGTTTTGTCTGTCTCTACGGTCTCCGTCTGTCTCAGCAGAAGAAAAAGAAAGGGCAGTAAGAGAGTTGTTTGGCTGATATAGAAGGATATTTCATGGTTGAAAGCTGCTCCAAACCCTCTTCATGTCCTTTATCTTTCCCATCTTTCTCCCTTTCCATCTCTGTGACCTCTCCCCTTCCCATTAACCCTTCCCCCTCTCTCCAAGTCACAGATCACAGCGGTTGGAGTGACTCTACTTGTTTCACCTTTGCATTGATTTCAATATGCTGCCACATGACCCATCCAGTGGCAATGTGTGTGTGATCAACTGTCGACCCCGTCCAGCTTGTACAAGCTGCTGTACAAATCAAGGGCCCAGGCCTGAGTTTGGGAACCCTGCAATAAGGGAACATAGTGCCCCGGTCACAGTTCATTTAACATAGATATTTAGCTTATTTTCTCTCCACTGTTGTTAGGCAACATGTGCTGAGGTATTTCTAAACCCGCTGAATCGGGCTCAACTTTCCACGTTCAACATGGATGGTTTCCTAGTCTCTTCCAAAGATGTCACTAAAACTATTCTGGACATAGTGAGAGGGGGGCACTAAATGTTACACTGTGTTTACTCAGCCATTACCTTGGCTTCTGTGGAGAGAGAGGGGGTTAACTCCTGCACTTCTGCCAAGATAATATGGAGCTTTCTGGCAGAAGGACGGTCACAAAGGTCAGCTGGTGTGTTCTAGTACCAACACACCAGAGCAAACCAC
Source organism: Oncorhynchus clarkii lewisi (assembly GCF_045791955.1). Classification (NCBI taxonomy): domain Eukaryota; kingdom Metazoa; phylum Chordata; class Actinopteri; order Salmoniformes; family Salmonidae; genus Oncorhynchus; species Oncorhynchus clarkii. Next base: position 37,453,028 of record NC_092166.1, on the reverse strand, counting down.
AAGGACCTGAGTGAGTGTGTCCTGTCAGTGCAGAGAGAGAGAGGACTGAGCTGTCCTATCAAAGCCCTGTTGTCCTCGCACTAGTCTGGGAATTGCCAGGGACCTCACGATAGGTTATTATCATTATTATCATGATACTTAGGTGCCAAAATGATATGTATTGTAATTCTCACAGTAGCCCAGCGGGCCAGTAACCAAAAGGTCACTGGTTTGAATCCCAGAGCCAACTATGTGAAACATCTGTCGACGTGCCCTTGAGCAAGGCACTTAACCCTAACTGCTCATGTAAGTTGATCTCGATAAGAACATCTGATAAATGACTAAAATGTACAGTATATGTATTGTGATTTGATGTCCCACACATATTGCTCACTACATGTCTTCTGCAGAGAGACGAGAGAGCAGGACAAAATGAGTTCTGATCAGTCAGGGAAATAAAAAGGGATGAAAACATGTTGGTTCACTATTTAAAAAGACGATTTAAAGATGTTTTTTTTTTTACAAATTGATAATCAAATATCAAATAATATTGTCAAATATTGATATAATTTTGTTTAAAAATCATATTGCAATATGTTAGTGAATTTCTCCACCCCCCATCACTAATGATACCAACATGGCAATACTTGAAAATGAAAATGCCCCAGGGTGGATGATACATCTCACTGAAGCTGATAGTGTACGTGCGTGCATATGCTTGTGCTGTTTCGGCGTGTGTTACCTAATTCCTCCGACTGCTTACCAAGCCACCCCCACATCTTAATCATTATTTCTCTTCCACGACCTTTTTTCTAAGCTTAGCGACCCCCTCTATCTACTGTCTACACAGCAGGGAGGAGGAACACCACCAAACGTTTCTGTCTACATTTGACAGAATCCTCCCGCCGGAAAAGCTTATTTCACCACCGGACTTTTCTTCTGTCTACTTTTCAACCGGTTGGTTTGGGTCTGTTCTGAATGTCCCTGAATGCCCTGAATGCCCCTGAGGCCTGGCTAGTTAGTGGTTAAGGAAAAGGCATCCATCTAAAAACACTGTAGCTGGAAAAAAGTATATCCAGGTTTGCCCGCTGTTCACTTTTTTCTGCTCTCCAAAAAGTATTTGGTAACACTTCACTTGGAACAACTTATTATGAAGTGTTATATTGCCTTATAAATGTCAGCGTTCGGTGTGTGTGCCTGTGTGTATGTTTGTGCAGCTATGGAGAGGTTGGTGTTCTCCTTTTTTACAGGCATGGTTACCAGCTGTGACTTTCTCTGGTTTCACTTCAACTTGTGATAGAGCTCTGCTTTGCTGGGACTCATCCCTGGTCTATATGGCACCGTACCCAAACCGGCCGCGCGCCATTGTGCGCAAATGAATTTTGTCCCCCCACACCAAACGCGATCACGACACACAGGTTGAAATATCAAAACAAACTCTGAACCAATTATATTAATTTGGGGACAGGTCGAAAAGCATTAAACATTTATGGCAATTTATCTAGCTAGCTTGCAGTTGCTAACTAATTTGTTATATTTAGCTAGCTTGCAGTTGCTAACTAATTTGTTATATTTAGCTAGCTTGCTGTTGCTAGCTAATTTGTCCTGGGATATAAACGTTGAGTTGTTATTTTACCCGAAATGCACAAAATCCTCTACTCCAACAGTTAATCCACACATAAAATGGCCAACCGATGGCATGTGGGTATCTGCTTCTATAAACCAATGAGGAGATGGGAGAGGCAGGACTTGCACCACGTTCAGCGTCACAAATAGAACTGACTTCTATTTTAGCGCTTGGCAATGCAGACGCTCGTTGGTGTGCGCGAGCAGTGTGGGTGCAATGATTGAATAACATGGATGTTTACATTTATTTTGCAACGCATGCGATGCGAGTGGTGTGGTCAGCATGTTAGATTTACAGCACAACATCACCTTCAACGCTGTTATCAGACTAGAGTGTGTGTGTTGCATTTGTGTGGTACATTTGTATGTGTGAGTTATTGTGTGCATGTCACAGTACCAGTCAAAAGTTTTGACACACCTACTCATTCCAGGGTTTTTCTTTATTTTACATTGTAGAATAATAGTGAAGACATCAAACCTATGAAATGTAGTAACCAAAAAAGTGTTAAACAAATCAAAATATACTTTATATGTTAGATTCTTCAAATAGCCACCCTTTGCCTTGATGACAGCTTTGCACACTCTTGGCATTCTAAAAACCAGCTTCATGAGGTACTCACCTGGAATGCATTTCAATGAACAAGTTTGTTGAATTTCTTTCCTTCTTAATGTGTTTGAGACAATCAGTTGTGTTGTGACAAGGTAGGGGTAGTATACAGAAGATAGTCCTATTTGGTAAAAGACCAAGTCCATATTATGGCAAGAACAGCTCAAATAAGCAAAGAGAAACGACAGTTCATCATTACTTAAAACCTCTTAGAGCCAACCCCCTACTTTTTTAAACATTTCTGCCTGAAGACATACCCAAATCTAACAGTCTGTAGCTCAGGCACAGAACCAAGGATATGCAAATTCTTGGAACCATTTGAAAGAGAACACTGTGCTGTTAAGTGGGGAAACATGGGCATTTCTGACTCCTAGATGTGACTGTAGAGAGTCCTGTGCTGTTAAATGGGGAAACATGGGCATTTCTGACTCCTAGATGTGACTGTGGAGAGGCCTGTGCTGTTAAATGGGGAAACCTGGGCATTTCTGACTCCTAGATGTGACTGTGGAGAGGCCTGTGCTGTTAAATGGGGAAACATGGGCATTTCTGACTCCTAGATGTGACTGTGGAGAGGCCTGTGCTGTTAAATGGGGAAACCTGGGCATTTCTGACTCCTAGATGTGACTGTGGAGAGGCCTGTGCTGTTAAATGGGGAAACAGGTTGTTAGCTCTCTGACTCTCACTTTCTGTATGTTCTCAAATGTGTATAACTATGTCATATTTATGTTTCTTAAGTACTTTTGTTCTCTTTCTGAATGTATTTGTCTTTCTTCGTTGTAGTTGTCTCTCTCTCTGTGAGTGAGTGAGAGTGCTGACTGCCGAGGGTTCACAGTGCTCTACTGACGCCCTGGTTGTTGGATTTCTTTCAGCTGTTTCGCTTCACATGTTTCCACCGCAATTTCTTGCAGCTGCGTGTTTACACTATGGGGCTCTACGCTGGAGCCTCTTAAGAGTTCCTACTAATACACACATACTGGCACGCTCTGTCACACATGTACGCATGCACACACACTGGCTCATGCCCCAGTAGGCTGTTTGTTGTTGAGAGAGAGAGATCCCTCAACCCTAAGGCGTGTGTGTGGGTGATGGGCCATGCCTGCACTCACCACAAATGTGGCTGCTTATCCCTCTTTTGCTCGCTGTTTCTCTCTCTCTTTATCTCTAACTCGCTCTCTCTTCTCCCCCATCATCTAGCTTTCCTTTTGAGTTTTCTCCCTCTCTCACTCTTTCTTATGAAAAGTCAGCATTTTCTGGGCATGTGTGTGTCTCTCTCTTTGCCCTGCAGATACTTGGCTTCATGAAGTGAAAGTTCAGAGTTGGTTTGGGGAGAGGTTTGGTTCCATGTGTTTTTGTTTCAAGACACCCTCTCCTCTTCCAGCCCTGTGTGTTGTGATCCTAGACTCTTTCTCCTGCTCCATGGTTTTTTGTTGTCTCAATCTATTTCCCTTCCTCTTGTACTCCTCCATCTCCCTAGTCAGAGTAGTACTGTACACAGCACCACCCTCTTCGTTAACGACATGCAAACTGAGTTGTCTATGATATTGGGATCTCCATTTTGTTAAGGTTTTCTTTAACATCGAGAGAACAGAAAACACGTAAATTATTCATCAGCCCTTTGGAATGACTTAACATCTCGGTGAGGTCTAAAACACCTCAAGGCTCCAATGGTTTTGGTTATGTAAATAGATTTGAATATGATTTGAATGAATGTCAGAGGCTTTTCAAGCAGAGTAGAACAACTGTTTCCGCCTGGTGAAGTTTTGTTGCCTGATGCCTTGACACATGCCTTGCTAAATATGGCAACAAAATATGGAACCTACAACGTCCACCAAATAGAGGAAAGTGTTATTTGCTGTACATATAAAGTGTGTGTGTGTGTGTGTGTGTGTGTGTGCACAGGATATTCTCCAGTGTTGCCTAGTGATGATTTTTCAGTGCAACATTTTTTTGTGTTGATTCAGGAGATACATTAACACTTAATGTTGTTATAACCAGCATTGAGTGTGATTTGTGTCAGGTTTACTCAGTGGAGAGTAAAACATTCCCATCAAAACCCCGCCCCTGCAGGTAAAAAGGTTTACGATTGGTTTTTAATATCTCTATTTTTGCATGTACATTGATTGATTGATTCATCTTGTGCTTCACAAAGATGAATAACAATGTTTTTAGAAACTAATCCAATCAGTTTGGATTTATTGCACCTGTTACTGGAAAGGTTGTTTCAGTGATTTAGGTAGTCTCCTCAGTGTTTAACCCTGACATTCTGAATGAAGGTTGTTTCAGTGATTTAGGTAGTCTCCTCAGTGTTTAACTCTGACATTCTGAATGAAGGTTGTTTCAGTGATTTAGGTAGTCTCCTCACAGTGTTTAACCCTGACATTCTGAATGAAGGTTGTTTCAGTGATTTAGGTAGTCTCCTCACAGTGTTTAACCCTGCCATTTTGAATGTGACTGATGTGGCCTGTAAACTAATGATTGGGAAACAAAGCTTCCTAAAGCATTGAGGTTTTCCAGACAATTGTGTTGATGCTTCATTTCGGCAAACAACCACTTGATTGGTTTGATATTGGTTTTGGTAGAAGACAGAAAGGCTACTCTGCGCACACGGTACAGCGTGTGGGACATCATCTATAATAATTGGTCTGCTCTAAATTATTTTGACCAGCAGGTGCCACTAGTGTACACTGTGTTGATCAAAGCCTCACATAATTAACCTATTTTCGACACAATTGGATGAAAAGCCCCAACACTTCAAGAAGCTTCGTTTCTACAATCAGCATGGAACGAAAGGGAGGGGAAGGGTGCTTCAAAATTCTGTCAACACTTTCGTCATTGCTGCTGTGAACCGCATCGTAAGAGACATGCCAAACGGAAGATGTATTAAAAAAAAGACAATTGATGCAATGTTGTTTGAGTTATTTGTGTATCACCAAATTAGCTTGAGATGATTTTACTGCAACACTGCTGACAATGACAAAGTGTAACAGCGTCAGCACTAAGCACAGTGTTAATTTAACACTGAAAAGTTTAGACTGGTACAGATACTTGTTAAATGTCCCCATTGTCAGTGTTGATGTAACACTTTGTTGTGCAGATGCCACTCTACAACCCATGTTTCCAAAATCAGTGAGGACATAATACAAGTGTATTAATTTGCCCAAAATAGGGGTTATTCCGGTTGCATGGCCTTTCAAAACCGGCTCCCCTTTGACCAGGGGTTTGGAAGTGGTAGAGGTGGCTAGGACAGGATGTTTTGGGGGGCAGAGGTGGAGGGGTGACAATGGTGGGGGCTGTTTCTTGGACATCTTGGGTGGTGGGTTGGGCTGTGTCTGTGGAAAGGTCTGGGTTTGGTTCTGGGACTGCGTCTTCGTGTTCTCTGGTGGAGGGGGTGGGTTTGGGTTCGTGGGCCTGGGGTTGGAGTTGGTGGTGTTGACCCTTGCCCTGCCGGTGTCGGGACTAGGGCAAGTTCTGAAGAAGTGGCACCCTTTCCCACACAAGTTGTAGGGGCATGAGGTACAGTCTGAGATGGGATGGTTGTCTTTACAGATCTTACAGATGATGGCTATGCAGGCTGCAAAGTTTGGGCGTGCCATAGTTGTGGACGGAGCCCCTGTATTTCCCCAGCATTGCCAGATTAAGCATAAATCAGCTATAAGGCTCACCTCTAGACCTGCAGTGTCTCGTCTCCTCATCAGGCAGCTGGTCTGGTGCTGGTTCTGAATGCTGGGGAGTGTCCGTCGATTGGGGAGTCAGGTTGGGTCACTCACGGTAAAGCCAATGTTGCCCTTCCATCTTCCCCAGTCCTTCCGGCAATTCCGGCCTTGTCCGATGGACCAGAGAGACAATGCCAGTTGCGGTCAATCCACTGTTACCGTTGCTGCCTCCTGGTCCATCCAAAGAAAGGGATAGTGCGAGAGAAGGTAGAGCGACTGACACAACCCCAGAAAATCTTCACCACACAGAGTTGTGCATAATGAAGAGAAACCAGGGCCATACATAGCGTACCACCACAGTGACAAAGCCATGTGTTCCTTGTAAGTGATAACAATGGACCACTACCATAGAACAGTTAAACTGGTACAACACTTCCACTCACAGGTGGCCAAAAATAACTAAGCCAATCCTCCAATATAATTTCCAGGCATTGCGTTAAATGCGGAAGACACATTTTCGTTGAATGCATTGAGTTGTGCAATTGACTAGGTATGCCCTTTCCCTTTCGAGTGAATTGTGGAGTTACCAACCATGACTGTATTTGTTTGTGTCAGACATTTTTGTTTTATTCATTCATTTTCAATCCTGTGGCCTTCACCAAGTGAGTTCCTAGATGAACGATGTAATTACATTTATGACAAATTACATCTCACAAGGCCCTGTTTTGCCTATTGTAACCCTAATACAGTGGTCTGACATTTACAGGTCACATCATGTCTGCAAGTAGAATTGCAAAATTCCAGTAACTTTTGCAAAATGGCCAGATTTTTCCAGAAATCCTGTTTGAAGGATTCAGCATTCCCTGATAATTCCCTCCCATTTTGAGGTATCTTTCAACCTGGGATTTCTGGTGAACCTGGGAGAGTTAATCAAATTCTGCAACCCTACCTGCAAGTAGTGATGGGGAGACAAAGCTTCCTGAAGCATTGAGCAATTGCAGCCAAATGTGTCAAATAGGTTAATTACATGAGGCTTTGAGCAACACGTTTTACACTAGCAAGCTTCAGACATCATTGATCAGCTTCTAAAAAAGTCATACAAGCACACTGCTTAGCAATTTCCACGCATGCCTCGGAGCTCTGGTCTCAAACGTAACATCACAACCTGCATGTCACATTATGCTGGCTTGTCTTGACTTACAGTATTTCCTGGTCTCATTCTTGCTGGCATCAAAGTAAAAAAATAAATAAAATAAAAATAGTATTAATAGGAGAGCGAATGTGATTAGACCACCATATAATTGGCCTCCATATAACTCTTACAGAATTTCCACATGAGCGGGGATATAGGAAATATAATCAAAGCCTACTGGATTACAATTTGTTCTTATCAAAGACAAAATAATTCATACTTTTTTCTGTACAACATAGGGACAGCAGATCCTGTTATTGTATGGGACACTTTTATATGTACTTTTAGAGGCCATTCAGTACAATACTCATTAAAACAAAAGTAGTTTAGGTCAAAAGAGATGAGACTAGTAATAGAGGAAGTAACAGCGCAGTTGGATGGCAATGGAAACTGTACTATAGAGGCACAAAATAGGCCGGAGGAAAAACTAAAATAATTGATCAAGAATGATCAAGTGTAATTTATTACAAAAATAAAGCGAATTGGATGAATTTTAAAAAAGCACTACATTTTTCTTGAATTTTCAACATAGAAATGCTACCAAAAAGATTTTAAAGAAACTGATTACATCATGATTCACCAAATTATATTTTGAAAAAGGCAGCAACATATTTTAAGCATACGTTTTCTTTTCAGTCTCACATCATGATTCACCAAATTATATTTTGAAAAAGGCAGCAACATATTTTAAGCATATGTTTTCTTTTCAGTCTCACATCATGATTCACCAAATTATATTTTGAAAAAGGCAGCAACATATTTTAAGCATATGTTTTCTTTTCAGTCTCCTCCATCTCCACTGTAATAATATTAATAATTATTGTATAAAATGAACAAATTTATTGAAAGACATGTGTGAAGGCCAACTTACAGAGGAGGAACTTTGAGGCAATTCAATGTTTTCAGTCTGGAAAAACACCAGGGCTTGATAGTATACCAGTAGAGGTATATCAGACCTTTTTTGATGTACTCAAACATCCATTATTAGCAGGAGGAGTAAAACAAGGCTGTCCGTTGTCTCCATATCTATTTATTATAGCCATTGAAATGCTAGTTATTAAACTTAGATCCAACAAGAACATCAAAGGGTTTAGAAATCCAAGGGATAAAAACTAAAGTGTCAATGAATGCCAATGACTCTTGTTTTTTCTTCCTCAATCTGGATCCCTGCACAGTGTCATTGAAGATCTTGATCACTTTTCTTGCCTCTCTGGACTAAAACCTAATTAGGACAAGTGTACCATATTACGTATTGGATTGTTAAAATACAAAGTGTTTACCTTGTAGTTTACTAATAAAATGGGCGGAAGGTGAAGTAGACTTACTTGGTATTCATATCTCAAACAATATAAATTAACTTCAATAGAATGTTTGCAAAAACAGATACGATTCTGCAACCTTGGAGAGGTAAATACATGTCTATTTATGGAAAAACTCTTTGGTCCATCACAGTTTACTTACTAATGGCGTTGCCTACTCCAGACAACTAATTTCTTTAATCATATGAGTAAAAAATATTTAATTTTATTTAGAATGCTAAGCCAGACAAAATTAAACGTGCTTATTTATATAATGATTATGAGTTTGGGGGGGGGGGGGGGGCTAAAATGATGAAATATTAAAGGTTTAAACTTCTCACTAAAAGCTTCACTCATACATAAGTTATACTTAAACCCAAAATGGTTCTCCAGTAGATAATTAAGAAGGGTACATCCTTTGTTCGAAAATTGCCTTTTGCCTTTTATACAGACTACAATTTCTAATTTCTGACTAATTGAAAATGAAATGTTGCTTAAAGTATCACCCATTATTAAACAAGACATACAAAGCTGGTTACAATTTCAGTTTTATCCTCCAGAAAAGATAGAACAAATATTACAATATTAAACTCAAATACTCTACCGGTCAAAAGTTTAAGAACACCTACTCATTCAATGGTTTTTCTTAGTTTTTTACTATTTTCTACGTTGTAGATTAATAGTGAAGACGTCAAACTATGAAATAACACATATGGAATCATGTAGTAACCAAAATAGTGTTAAACAAATCCAAATATATTTTATATTTGAGATAATTCAAATAGCTACCCTTTACCTTGATGACAGCTTTGCACACTCTTGGCATTCTCTCAATCAGCTTCATGAGGTAGTCACCTGGAATGCATTTCATTTAATAGGTGTGCCTTCTTAAACATTTATTTGTAGAATTAATTTCCTTCTTAATGCATTTGAGCCAATCAGTTGTGTTGTGACAAGGTGTGGGGTATACAGAAGATAGCCCTATTTGGTAAAATACCAAGTCCATATTATGGCAAGAACAGCTCAAATAAGCAAAGAGAAACGACAGTTCATCATTACTTTAAGACATGAATGTCAGTCAATCCGGGATATTTCAAGAACTTTTAACGTTTCTTCAAGTGCAGTCGCAAAATCCATGAAGCGCTATGATGAAACTGTCTCATGAGGACAACCACAGGAAAGGAAGACCCAGAGTTACCTCTGCTGCAGAGGATAAGTTCATTAGAGTTACCAGCCTCAGAAATCAGCAATTAACTGCACCTCAGATTGCAGCCCAAATAAATGCTTCATGGAGTTCAAGTAACAGACACATCTCAACAAATGTTCAGAGGAGTGTTAGGTTCTGATTATTAGAGTAAGACCTCGACGGACACTGTGAAAGCTTAAACCAAGTTTATTCTTCCCAGAGTATCGAGCAGCAAAATCGATAAAGAAATTCACACAAACACTGATATTTAACCCTTTCTCCTATGCTGAGTCTCCTCCTACACATCCGAACAGCCAATGCATCCCTGCTGCTGGACAGAACCTTAGTGAGATCTGTTCTTCCTCACTTCATCTGACCTGACCTCTACCCCAAAGTGCTCACTCCTCCCCAACTCACAGCTGTCATGGTGACTGGTACCAGACTGTGTCTCTTCTCCCCGAGGATCCTTCCCAGAGGATCCCTAATGGCTAACAATAACATATCCTGACATAATGTAAACGTTATACTATACTCTGTCTCCCTCAGTGACATAAGTATATTTCATATTCTCAGAACCCAACAGGAGACTGCGTGAATCAGGCCTTCATGGTTGAATTGCTGCGAAGAAATAACTACTAAAGAACAGCAATAAGAACAAGAGACTTGCTTGGGCCAAGAAACACGAGCAATGGACATTAGACCGGTGGAAATCTGTCTGTTGGTCTGGAGTCCAAATATGAGATTTTTGTTTCCAATCGGCGTGTCTTTGTGAGACGCATAGTAGGTGAACAGATGATCTCCGCATGTGTGGTTCCCACCGTGAAGCATGGAGGAGGTGTGGGGGTGCTTTGCTGGTGACACTGTCTGTGATTTATTTAGAATTAAAGGCACACTTAGCCATGCAGGTTAACACAACATTCTGCAGCGATACGCCATCCCATCTGGTTTGCACTTAGTTCGACTATCATTTGTTTTTCAACAGGACAATGACCCAACACACCTCCAATAGGGGTCGGCCAATTCTGATTTTCAATGCCGATACCGATTATTGGATGACCAAAAAAAGCAGATACCAATTCATCGGCCGATTTGTATATACAGTTGAAGTCAGAAGTTTACATACACTTATGTTGGAGTCATTAAAATTTGTTTTTCAACCACTCCACAAATTTCTTATTAACAAACTATAGTTTTGGCAAGTCTGTTAGGACATCTACTTTGTGCATGACACAAGTCATTTTTCCAACAATTGTTTACAGACAGATTATTTCACTGTATCACAATTCCAGTGGGTCAGAAGTTTACATACACCAAGTTGACTGTGTCATTAAACAGCTTGGAAAATTCCAGAAAATGATGTCATGGCTTTAGAAGCTTCTGATAGGCTAATTGACATCATTTGAGTCAATTGGAGGTTTACCTGTGGATGTATATCAAGTCTTACTGTCAAACTTCTTTGCTTGACATCATGGGAAAATCAAAATAAATCAGCCAAGACCTACAAAAAATAATTGTAGACCTCCACAAGTCTGGTTTCCAAATGCCTGAAGGTACCACGTTCATCTGTACAAACAATAGTATTGTCGTGTCTTTGGCAATGCCGGATTATTTGATATGACATGCTATTCTATAAAATAATTTTTCCGTAATTAATATCACCTGATTGAGCTAATCATGTAAATGTAATTAACTAGAGAGGCGGGCACCATGAAATAATATTTATAGAGCTGTTATCTTCCGAATAAACTCTTAAAGACCTAGTAATATTTTACATCAATAGCAGTCAATATTAATCTTCATCTTAATTCAGTCTCATCTGAAAGTTGTATATTCTTGGTTATCTGCACGAACCCTGGCTAACAATTTGAATCAGCAATACAAAATTGGCTTTATTTATTTATTTATTTATTTACTAAATACCTGACTAATCACACAGAATTACACATACACATAATTAAATCATAACTTGATTGCAAATTACGTCATAAAGGAAAACGTCCCTAGCGGGCGGAACAGATATGACAGCTGGTTACACACAAGAAAAGGGCTGGGTTTGAGTGAAAGAGCGGGAAGACTGAGGAACAAAAGGGAGAAGCTGTGTTATCATAAATACAGTATCTTATGCATTCTAAATGACCGCCCATTTGGAAAAGGAAAATGCAATAAATATTTACTCTGAGCTGCGCTTCGGTAGGTTGTTGGTAGATGGAAGGCTGTGTTGCCCAACCGAGTCCTTTGAAGAATGTCTCTGGTTGTCAAATGAATACGTTGTAGTAACGTCGTTGGGTGATAGACGGGATACTCTGTCTGTTCCTTCCTAACCCTTGTTGCATCTGCTGTTGCTAACTCAACGCCTAGGAAGTATCAATTCTGTAGTGTATAAGAGTTCAAAGTTCATACCATTCGCTACCAAAGCTCACGCTGATGTTGGCTTCGTTCTGTAGTTATTATCTGAACCATTCTGACAAAGGACCGTCATCCTACATCCTCGGATCAGGAAGTTATATTGTCGTTAAGGGCTTATATAGGAAGGGGGAGGAGGGCGTGTTTGAAACGTTTTATAGCCCATGTCCCTTCACAGGGCTCTGCTCTGATTGAGCAGAGCCCTGTCTTATGGAGACTCAAATCTCACATTTTAGAAGCTAAAATCACATTTCATCCCATCACGAATAATTTCATATTCAAACATTTAAATTGAACAAAAGTTCCATGTGAATCCGATAACTCTGATGTGTTGACTTTCCACTGTAGAGTTTGTCATCTTATCATTGATGAGAATGTCTCAGATGACAACCAAACTGACATCATACTGACATCATATTCATTAAGTACCACCGCATATGTTCAATTGTTCGGATTACTAGAATATAGTTCATTTCCCCCCACCTGATCTTCCCAGAATCTCTGTTAACCAAGGGTTTTGCAAATGTAACCTCAGTAGGGTAGAGAGAGGAAAAAGGGGGAAAGAGGTATTTATGACTGCCATAAACCTACCCCCCAGGCCAACGTCATGACAGTATGCAAGTTTAAACACCATGGGACCATGCAGCCGTCATACCGCTCAGGAAGGAGACGCGTTCTGTCTCCTAGAGATGAACGTACTTTGGTGCGAAAAGTGAAAATCAATCCCAGAACAACAGCATAGGACCTTGTGAAGATGCTGGAGGAAAGAGGTACAAAATTATCTATATCCACAGTAAAACGAGCCCTATATCGACATAACCTGAAAGGCCGCTCAGCAAGGATGAATCCACTGCTTCAAAACCGCCATAAAAAAGCCAGACTACGGTTTGCAACTGCACATGGGGACAAAGATTGTACTTTTTTGAGAAATGTCCTATGGTCTGATGAAACAAAAATAGAACTGTTTGGCCATAATGACCATCTTTATGTTTGGATGAAAAGGGGGAGGCTTGCAAGCCGAAGAACACCATCCCAACCGTGAAGCACGGGGGTGGCAGCATCATGTTGTGGGGGTGGTTTTCTGCAGGATGGACTGGTGCACTTCACAAAATAGATGGCATCATGAGGCAGGAAAATTACGTGGATATATTGAAGCAACATCTCAAGACATCAGTCAGGAAGTTAAAGCTTGGTTGCAAATGGGTCTTCCAAATGGACAATGTCCCCAAGCATACTTGTGGCAAAATGGCTTAAGGACAACAAAGTCAAGGTATTGGAGTGGCCATCACAAAGCCCTGACCTCAATCCTATAGACAATTTGTGGGCAGAACTGAAAAGGCGTGTGCGAGCAAGGAGGCCTACAAACCTGACTCAGTTACACCAGCTCTGTCAGGAGGAATGGACCAAAATTCATTCACACAACTTACTGTGGGAAGCTTGTGGAAGGCCTTCCAAAACGTTCGACCCAAGTTAAACAATTTAAAGGCAATGCACCCAAATACTAATTGAGTGTATGTAAACTTCTGACCCACTGGGAATGTGATGGAAAAAATAAAAGCTGAAATAAATCATTCTCTACTATTATTCTGACATAAACACATTCTTAAAATTAAGTGGTGATCCTAACTGACCTAAAACAGGGAATTTTTAAATGTCAGAAATTATGAAAAACTGAGTTTAAAAGTATTTGGCTAATGTTTATATTAACTTCCGACTTCAACTGTACATTTGTGCAACGATTGTGCCTTTTTCACGAATGTGCATTTGTTAAATCATTACCCTTTTGGTGAAGTTGAGGTAGGCTCTAATTCAATGATAAATTAACAGGCACCGCAATGATTATATGCAATGCAAGGACAAGCTAGTTAACTACACATTAGTTGATGATATTACTAGGTTATCTAGTGATTATGTGAAGATTGATTGTTTTTTATAAGATATAAGTTTAATGCTAGCTAGCAACTTACCTTGGCTCCTTGCAGCCACAATGTCTTTCTGATGCTGCACTCGAGGTGGTCAGGTGGTCAGCCTGCTACACAGTCTCCTCGTTGATTGCAATGTAATCGGCCATAATCGGCATCCAATAAGCCCGAAAAATTGAAATCAGCCACACCACATTAATTAAACCGACAACAACAGCCAAATTGCTATTTGTGTAACTCTTGCCGTCTGTCTCTTCAAGATTTGCAACCTTGTTTTAATATTACAATTTCGATCTCCAGCTGTCCCATAGTAATGAAGTTGTCGGGATGAGACAGACAGACAGGCAGCTTTTCTCAGTCGGTCGAAATCATGAATCAGCATCATTTGTATGGATGTATACAAAGAACTATCAATAGAAAACAGGTAAAACGAAATTAAGTGCAATTAGTTTGAAGTCTTTCCAGCTTCAATTTGAAGTGATTGTGTTAGCTGTGTTGGCTAGCTCTCGAAGAACAGTGTCCTGACGAGAGAGCACAATTTTTTATGCTCATTGTAATGGATGTATCCAAATAAATGTCACTAGAAAACAGCTTAAGCAAATGCAAATGCAGCTACATTGTTATTCTGGCTGCACTTTTTGTGACCGTAAGTTAGCCATAGTTGGCTAGCTAGCAAGCAAGGAATAAGAACGTTGCCAGCCAATATGGCAATAGAACATTAGGAACGAACGACTAGGTCGCATGCATAGATACAGAACAAAAAGACTGAACGACTGGGTCGCCTCTCTGGCACCCGAACTGATAGAACAAACAACCAGCTGGCTTGGGTAGCAACCCTAGGTCACACCCTCTTAAGTTTTAGCCCCACTCATCTCCTTGCGTTCAGAGCGCACACTTGAGGCTCTGGCCGATGATTTGTTTACCTCTGGATAACATGAAAATATCCTAACCAGCTCTGCTGGCAACGATTTCATTATGCTTTTTTGCCGACGTGTTCTGACACTGGCCATATTCTTTTTTTTCATGTATTTTTTTAGTTTTCTCCCCTTTTTCTCCCCAATTTCGTGGTATCCAATTGGTAGTTACAGCGAAGGTCGTGAGCCGTGCGTCCTCCAAAACACAACCCGACCAAGCCGCACTGCTTCTTGACACAATGCCCACTTAACCTGGAAGCCAGCCGCACCAGTGTGTCGGAGGAAACGCCGTACACCCGGCGACCGTGTCAGTGTGCACTGCGCCCAGGCCGCAACAGGAGTCGCAGGCGTTAGGGTGACGTTACCTATTCCCTTAATAGTCATGCCTCCTGAATCCAAGTGTTTGACATGGGGATGGGAGCACTAACTTCTTGATCAAACTTTGTCAGTTTAGAAGCAACTGTAATGTATCATACTTAGCTGTGGTTTCAACCAAAGATCATCAGATTTTCTGTTTATGACTTTCAACAAGTGATGACAATACAACAAAACAGATGAACTGGGGTGACATTTACTCTCACGGGTGGCCAAAAATACCTATCTGAAAGCCACATCCCTAGTGAGCCACGCCTCCAATAAAAGAAAAACTAGAAAAATCTAAGTGACCCAACATGTGTTCTGTCCTATTTAACCAGCGCTGGGTTGTTTTTAACTCCGCATTTTTTAGAGTGTAAATATAACACCCATTGCTAGTAATCATGTGCTAATCTAACAGTAAATGTTATGTCTAGAAAGATGTTGCAGTTGTAGCCTACCGTTCAATGAGGCCTATGCAATTGCAATTTCACATTATGCACAATCCGTATCTCAGAGACATATCAAATCCCACACAAAGTAGGCTATTTGATTGTACAGACCAGGCCTGACACAAAATATAGAAATGGTAGCCTACTTTGACCAACATTCAGTGAATGCAACAAGTATTAGATTTGATAAAGAGAGAAGATACAAAACCCAACAACTGTTCAGAGACAATAAAAGATCTGTAGGACAAATTCATATTTCACCCTGTCATTTTAGTGTTTGCATTTAACCTACAACATCTGGAAGCGTGGCCCCATCCTGCAAAGTGGACACAGAGCACCCAAAGGAGGTTTTTACACATCTCTCATCTTTGCCCTGCGTCCACTCCAGATGCACACCATTCAAACTTCACCTGCTTTCAGATCAGTTACAGAGTCCACTGGCCCTGATGCCACAGTCTTGTCTCCCCTCTTCCTGCCACTGTAGCCATGTCACAAAGTGAATGCTGCATTTTGAATGCCTTCAGGGACCCGTGCCTGTGGTTTCTGGGAAGGGGCGTTTACAAGGTCCCCCACAGAATGTATGCATTTATAATGGAAATGTTGAGCATTCCCCAATACACATACATTCACCATTTTCTGCCTGTGCATCCAACAATGTAATTTTTCTCAGTTGGTCAAGATGATCAATCCTGCCCATTTTCTTCTTGTGTCATCCTTTACAAGCTCTCCAAAACCCCTGCAACTGTTACTTTAGGCCCAGGTTGTGTGGTACAAGGGTGAATGGTGGGACTAGGAGCAGACACACTCAGGTGTGCTATCCCTCTTCCTCCTCCTATCCCTTTTCTTCGTCCTGTCCGTCCTCTTCTTCCTCCTCCTCCTCTCCCTCTGCTTCGTCCTCTGTCCTCTTCTTCCTCCTCCTCCTCTCCCTCTGCTTCGTCCTCTGTCCTCTTCTTCCTCCTCTCCCCCTTCCCTCCATGTTCTTCTCCTCTCCTTCACTCTCCTCTTACTCCCCTCCTCGCTCCCTTCTCTAACTCCTCTTCCTCCCTACCTTCTGCTGCTGCGCCTTGACTTTCCACATCACTTCCATCACTTCCACTGACCTAAAGGAACAGAGTAACAGAGGGAGAGGAGCAACAAATAGTATACAATTATGTTCAGGAACATAATCTCTCCCTCTTTCTGTTTCTCAACCATACACGTACACTCTTCCTAATAAGATTCCACACACAGTCTCTCCCTCTTTCTGTTTCTCAACCATACACGTACACTCTTCCTAATAAGATTCCACACACAGTCTCTCCCTCTTTCTGTTTCTCAATCATACAAGTACACTCTTCCTAATAAGATTCCACACACAGTCTCTCCCTCTTTCTGTTTCTCAACCATACACGTACACTCTTCCTAATTAGATTCCACACAGGCTCTCGCTCTGTCTCTCTCTTTCTTTCTCTCTCTGGGTCTCTCGTTCTTGCACTCACACTCCTCCAATCAACTCTTGCTTTCTTGCCTGACAGACTAACTACAGAGTTCTCCAAAGTTAGCTGATTAGTAACCGAGCTGGGGCAGTTTCCAAATGAATTGCATCAGTAGAAACAGGACAATAACCCCAAAACCCAACTGAGTGACTTAACTGGCTGGGTCAAAATAACCAAGTGTTTGTTCGGAACAATATTGTTTTTATCCCAGTATTTTTTTTTGCGTTAGCGCTCTGGCTAATGTGTTTTGAGTTTTCACTTACTCAAGTGGTGAATTAGCCCCAAATAAATTAGCCTATGATATAGTGCACATAAAGATGCAAACAAATTCATCTCTATTAAACAAAATAAAATAAAAATCTGGAGACTTATTGCAGTAAAATATAACAAAAATAGCCTAATTGTCATGCATTTTGGGTTGACAATCACTTGACTAGGTTGAACATTGCAATATTTAGAATAAAAAATATATTTTGTTGAATACCATTTCAGTAGTCTGTTACACTTCTGAATAAAGCACTATGAATTATTTTACAAGATGCTGACATGGGAATAAACAACTTGGTTTGACAAATTCATGGGCTGGTGCCACTAATACCACCAGGGGGAGCCCTGTTTTAATGCTATGCTTGTAACAGTTGTCTGATAGAGAGATATTCATTCAATAGAGAATACCAGATGGGAGTGGGAGAAGTAAGGAGATGAGTGTATATCATTGCTGTAAACTGCTGCTCACGTCCCACTGTTTAAAGAGAAAGGGGGAGATAGAGAGGAGGCAGGGGCCATTACGTAACGTGACAGAGGAAAGCCAGGATGGGTGGAGCACAGATGGGGAGGAGAAAGGGGCGGGGCCGAGGGAAAGGGGAGGTGGAGGGGACAAAGGGGAGAGAGAAATAGACTGCTGACACAGACCAAAAGCCAGTGCTGTCCAAATTTCAGAGGAGTAACCCTACTGTCCCTCCAGTCTGTCCCGCTACAGAGAACTGGACCAATATCAAAACACACCTGTGACAAATATGTGGGTGGGAAGTGTGTGTAGGAGGGGTGAGTCGGGTGCAAGCTGGAGATGGAACATGTGGCGCAGCGGTCTAAGGCACTGCTAGAGGCGTCACTACAGACCCTGGTTTGATTCCAGGCTGTTTTACAACCGGCCGTGATTGGGAGTCCCATAGGGTGGTGCACAATTAGCCCAGCGTGGTCCGGGTTAGGTTCGGGGTAGGCCGTCATTGTAAATCAGAATTTGTTCTTAACTGACTTGCCTGGTTAAAGGTTTTATTAGTAAATAAAAGGCTCTGCACAGGGCAGTGTTACTGTGTGTGTTCCCTATGGATAAGGTGATGTTGTTCAACCCCTTTCCTCACCCAGCAAAGGTCACAATAGATTTCATGTCAGTCTGAACAAGAGGCTGCAGCACAGCCAAGGGAGGATAGACACAATCACTGAATCCAGTAGTTTCATGACAGAGTTTCATGTACCCACGTTGTGGATCGGACAAAAAGACGTATGGATAGATAGATGGATGCTATTTATAAAGCCTATTTATATCAGTGTGATTTGTGATCATGGATCATCATTGACCCAGTGTCTGTGTAAACCCACAGTGTAAACCCACAGTGTCAGCCCACTGTGTCAGCTAACTGTGTAAACCCACTGTGTCAGCCCACTGTGTCAGCCCACTGTGTAAACCCACTGCCTCTCTGTGGTGGTAACTTCCTTATAGATAGGCCAAAGAAAGGCTAAGTTACTAAAACAACATTCTGGTGAACTTCTAGTAATAGCCCCTCGGTTTCCTGGATGATACACACACATTTTTATTTTAGATGTGAAAAAATCATGGCTACTTTTAGTAGATGTCTTAAATGATCCTCAGTTAATTTGGAACTCATGAAATATTAGAATGTCTGCCTTGTTGTATATATTAATCCACAAGTGACACTGTTTCAATCCCAGTTGAATGTTCATCAGATTATACACACATATCTGATAGTACCTGATGTGTGTATATGAATGTGACTGTATGTGTGACCTTGTGAGTGTGTTTATTATCTCTGTGGATTGGTTTTATAAGTAGCTAGGCTGCTAGTCATGTGTAGATGTGTGTATATGAATGTGACTGTATGTGTGACCTTGTGAGTGTGTTTATTATCTCTGTGGATTGGTTTTATAAGTAGCTAGGCTGCTAGTCATGTGTAGATGTGTGTATATGAATGTGACTGTATGTGTGACCTTGTGAGTGTGTTTATTATCTCTGTGGATTGGTTTTATAAGTAGCTAGGCTGCTAGTCATGTGTAGATGTGTGTATATGAATGTGACTGTATGTGTGACCTTGTGAGTGTGTTTATTATCTCTGTGGATTGGTTTTATAAGTAGCTAGGCTGCTAGTCATGTGTAGATGTGTGTATATGAATGTGACTGTATGTGTGACCTTGTGAGTGTGTTTATTATCTCTGTGGATTGGTTTTATAAGTAGCTAGGCTGCTGGTCATGTGTAGGCCATCTGTATTTTTCTGTTCTCTTGTGTAAGCATTGATATAAAGTTATCTGATGAACAACAGTAGGTTGACCATAGAGGGAGGTGCACTCAAGGGTAAAATCTCACACACACACACACACCACACAACATATTTTCAGATGTTAGACTTGGTCAAACACAAGGTTTGCCTGAGCAACAGCGATGTGTAAAAGTCTCTGTGGCCCTCTTCTCTGTGTTGTTGTTTTGGTCTGTTATAAAGAGGGAGTGTTTGATGCATTCCTTTCAGATCTGTCTACATCCCATCCAGCACGGTTTCTCTCTCATGTTTGGAAGTCAACCCAGTTAGAAGAGAAACGCAGGATAAGTTTTGGTTGTGTGTTTACTTAAGGCAGACATTTTGGTGGCGTGTTTGTGGTGGAGCTTTGCCAGGGTTTAGGGCTTGGCTGAGAGCACTCCTCAAACCAGTTTACTCTGGTTGTGTAGTTGAGCAGTCTGGAGGCGAACCTCTTAAAGCTGCAGACTATTTGTCTGTGTGTTTTTTCGTATTATTATTGTGAGTTTGTGTTTACACTTCATTTAATTTGTGTGTGGTGAATAGGTGTGTGGATCTTTGCTTCACCATTTCCTTGTGTGACAGAACTTTTTATGTTTGAGATTTTGTATACATGAGTGTGTGTGTGTTCCTTGACTCGGTTTTAAACAGTCCGGTGAACTCTAAGCCTCGAGGGAAAGAAAAAGAGGAAAGGAAAGAGGGCAGCATGGATCTTGGTCTTTCCAACACAATGACACAGATTACTGCAGGCTCTCTGTGTGTTATTATAATATCCTCTCTCCCTGTTCTCTTTCTGTCTCTGCCTGTTTCTGTACGCAGATTTCCCCATGCCAGTCTAAGTGGGCAGTATAAATACAAGGGTGGGAGGTTATAACAACACTGCCAACCATCTCTCCTTGTCTTTTTGTCTCTCTCTCTGTCTTTTTGTCTCTCTCTCTCTCTCTCTCTCTCTCTCTCTCTCTCTCTCTCTCTCTCTCTCGCTCTCTGACTCTCTCTCTCTCTCTCTCATTGTCTCTCTCTCTCCTTGTCTCTCTCTCTCCTTGTCTCTCTCTCTCTCTCTCTCTCTCTCTCCTTGTCTCTCTCTCTCTCCTTGTCTCTCGCTCTCTGTCTCTCACTCTCTCTCTCTGTCTCGCTCTCTCTCCTTGTCTCTCTTTCTCTCTCTGTCTCTCTTTCTCTCTCTCTTTCTCTCTGTCTGTCTCTCTCTCCTTCTCTCTCTCTCTCTCTCTCTCCTTGTCTCTCTCTCTCCTTGTCTCTCTCTCTCTCTCTCTCTCTCTCTCTCTCTTTCTCTCTCTCTCTCTCTCTTTCTCTCTATCTCTTCTCTCTCTTTCTCTCTCTCTCTCTTTCTCTCTTTTTCTCTCTCTCTCTCTTTCTCTCTTTTTCTCTCTCTCTCTCTCCTTGTCTCTCTCTCTCCTTGTCTCTCTCTGTCTCTCTTTTTGTCTCTCTGTCTCTCTCTCTCTCTCCTTGTCCCTCGCTCTCTTTCTGTCTCTCTTTCTATGTATCTCTCTCTGTCTCTCTCTCTCTCTCGCTCTGTCTCTCTCTCTCTCTCTCTGTCTCTGTCTCTCTCAAAAATAAAAAATAAATACAATTTAAAATAAAATTATACCATCTAGTGTTCAGTGAAATAACAACACAATGTCAAATACAGGTAGCCTAGTCAAATAATTAACATCCAATCACATTAACTTTTGCTCTCTCACAGCAATTCCACGAACAGTCTGTATGTAGCCAATGTAGTTGCTGCTCATGTTGGTATCTGTACTGATGGCGCAAAAGCCATGACAGGGAGACATAGTGGAGTGGTAATGCGTGTGCAAGCAGTTGCTCCCAGTTGCTGCAACTATATACAATGTGCAGGACAAAATTGAGGCTATGATTAAGAAGTTGGAGCTCTTCTCTGTCTGCATTAATAAGGACAACACACAGGTCTTTCCATCGTATGATTTTTTTGTGTGCAAATGAACTCAAGTTTACGGACAATGTCAAATGTGATATAGTGAAGCACCTGAGTGAGATGGGTGCGCAGTTACCTAGGTTATTTCCCGAAACAGATGACACAAACAACTGGATTCGTTATCCCTTTCACGCCCTGCCTCTAGTCCACTTACCGATATCTGAACAAAAGAGCCTCATCGAAATTGCAACAAGCGGTTCTGTGAAAATGTAATTTAATCTGAGGCCCCTGACAGATTTATGGAATGGGCTGCGTTCAGAGTATCCTGCATTGGCAAATTGCGCCGTTAAGATACTGATGCCCTTTGAAACCACATGCCTACAGTTGAAGTCGGAAGTTTACATACACCACTCCACACATTTCTTGTTAACAAACTATAGTTTTGGCAAGTCGGTTAGGACATCTACTTTGTGCATGACACAAGTCATTTTTCCAACAATTGTTTACAGACAGATTATTTCACTTATAATTCACTGTATCAGAAGTTTACATACACTAAGTTGACTGTGCATTTAAACAGCTTGGAAAATTCCAGAAAAGGATGTCATGGCTTTAGAAGCTTCTGATAGGCTAATTGACATCATTTGAGTCAATTGGAGGTGTACCTGTGGATGTATTTCAAGGCCTACATTCAAGCTCAGTGCCTCTTTGCTTGACATCAAATGATGTCAGCCAAGACCTCAGAAAGAAATCAGCCAAGACCTCAGAAAGAAAATTGTGGACCTCCACAATTCTGATTCATCCTTGGAAGCAATTTCCAAACGCCTGAAGGTACCACATTCATCTGTACAAACAATAGTACGCAAGTATAAACACCATGGGACCACGCAGCCGTCATACCGCTCAGGAAGGAGACGCGTTCTGTCTCCTAGAGATGAACGTACTTTGGTGCGAAAGTGCAAATCAATCCCAGAACATCAGCAAAGGACCTTGTGAAGATGCTGGAGGAAACAGCTACAAAAGTATCGTTATCCAGAGTAAAACGAGTCCTATATCGACATAACCTGAAAGTCCGCTCAGCAAGGAAGAAGCCACTGCTCCAAAACCGCCATAAAAAGCCAGACTACGGTTTGCAACTGGACATGGGAACAAAGATGGCCACATGGAAAGTGCCACATGGGAACAATTTCCTCTGTTCTGATGAAACAAAAACAGAACTGTTTGGCCATAATGACCATCGTTATGTTTGGAGGAAAAAGGCGAGGCCGAAGAACAACATCCCAACCGTGAAGCACGGGGGTGGCAGCATCATGTTGTGGGGGTGCTCTGCTGGAAGAGGGACTGGTGCACTTCACAACATAGATGGCATCATGATGGAGGAAAAGTATGTGGATATATTGAAGCAACATCTCAAGACATCAGTCAGGAAGTTTAATTTTGGTAGCAAATGGGTCTTCCAAATGGACAATGACCCCAAGCATACTTCCAAAGTTGTGGTAAAATGGCTTAAGGACAACAGTCAAGGTATTGGAGTGGCCATCACAAAGCCCTGACCTCAATCCTATAGAACATTTGTGGGCAGAACTGAAAAAGTGTGTGTGAGCAAGGAGGCCTACAAACCAAAATGGGCCTAAATTCACCCAACTTATTGTGGGAAGCTTGTGGAAGGCTACCTGAAACGTTTGACCTAAGTTAAACAATTTAAAGGCAATGCTACCAAATACTAATTGAGTGTATGTAAATTGCTGACCCACTTGGAATGTGATGAAAGAAATAAAAGCTGAAATGAATCATTCTCTCTGCTATTATTCTGACATTTCACATTCTTAAAATAAAGTGCTGATCTTATCTGATCTAAGACAGAGAATTTTTACTAGGATTAGATGTCAGGAATTGTGAAAAACGGAGTTAAAATGTATATGGCTAAGGTGTATGTAAACTTCTGACTTCAACTGTATGTAAGAGTGGATTCTCGGCCCTCACTAAAATGAACACTAAATCCACACTGTGTGTGGAAAATGATGTGGTCTAAGGCACTGTATCGCTGTGCCACTAGAGATTCTGGGTTCAAGTCCAGGCTCTGTTGCTGCCGGCTGCGACCGGGAGACCCATGGAGCGGGGCACAATTGGCCCAGCGTCGTCTGGGTTAGGGGAGGGTTTGGCCGGCAGGGATGTCCTTGTCCCTTTGTACACTAGTGACTCCTGTGGTGGGCTGGGTGCAGTGCATGCCGACACGGTTGCCAGGTGGACTTTTCTCCGACACATTGGTGCGCCTGGCTTCCGGGATAAGTGGGCATTGTGTCAAGAAGCAGTGCGGCTTGGTTTGATTGTGTTTCGGAGGACGCACTGCTCTCGAACTTTGCCTCTCCCAACTCTATACGGGAGTTGCAGTGATGAGACAAGTCTGTAACTACCAATTGGGGAGGAAATGGGTAAAATATATATATATATATATAAGAGCTAAATGATTGATTATTATAATATTTTTATTTGTGCCCTGGTCCTATAAGAGCTCGTTGTCACTTCCCACTAGCCGGGTTGTGTCAAAAACTCAAACTCATTCTCATGTTTTAACTTAGGGATAGCCCCCTTTTTTTTAAACAATTTTCGCCTAAAATGACATACCCAAATCTAACTGCCTGTAGCTCTGGCCCTGAAGCATGGATATGCATATTCTTGTTACCATTTGAAAGAAAACACTTTGAAGTTTGTGGAAATGTGAATTGAATGTAGGATAATATAACACATTAGATCTGGTAGAAGAAAATACACAGAAAAAAAAACGTTTTATTTCAATTTTTTTCCACAGCCATCTTTTCTACCACCATAACAGGAAGGTCCCACATCTAGCGATCACTCTGGTTGTAATTCCGATGGTGTCCACAAGATGGCAGCAGTGTATGTTTCAGATAACTGAAGTATGAGCAAACTACATGACATTTAGTGTGAAGTCATCCAGGTACATTTGGGCAAATCATGGAGACATTTACATCCACATTACATTTTTCTGCAAGAACACCGTCAAATCTGTATACTTGGACTTTGATTTAGCTTTTCCAGTATTAGTGGCCATATTATAAGTTCAACATTTGCAAAACACCCAGTTTTCAGAACTTAATAACTCTCCATATTCCTATAATTTTTTGTCCAAAAGGAAAAGGCTTGCTGTCGCACAAGGTTAGCAGCTACATTTTGTGACAGATACGGGGTTTGTTGTTTGACCCCGCTCTGTGCTTATTTGACAAGTTACAGTCGATCAAGTGAAGACCGCCCGCGTCATCGGCGTGCCATGAAGGCGTCGCTCTCTGACCAAATTTGGTGTCCTATAGGATATACCCCCCCCCCCCCCCCCCTAATGATATAGTGAAGTCTGGTTACATTCTAGGATCTCTGAGGAATAAATACGAATGTGATTTGACTGGTTGAAACAACGTTTAGGGTGAGATTTTCACAGATTCCTTTCTTTGCAAATGGAACGAGTGGAAATACAAAATCGATCGTGCATGCTATATGGACCTTTTTAGGATTGTGTGTGTGTGTGTGTGTGTGTGTGTGTGTGGCAAAAAGCAACATTTGAGAGTGCGCTGGTGCTAGTGGGGGTACACAGCTGGAGGTTGAATGTTTTGAAGGGGTACGGGAATATAAAAAGTTTGGGAACCCCTGTTTTTAACCCATATATTTTTTCTGGCTCATCTGGAAAGGGCTCATCAGGACGACTGAGTAGACTGACTGAACCGAAATCTGTTCGTCCTGACTCTCAGCTGCACGCAATACGTAATTGATTTGTGCGCCAGGAGTGTCCATATAGCCTCTCCCAGAAAATATGCCTTAAATATTGTCAGCTTTCACCTATCAGAGGCACCTAATATTCATACAGGCGGCTAGAGAAACTTGTGCTGTGACCCATCTCAGGTTTTGGGAATTTCCTCTGTACCAATGGCAATGAACCAATGAATACAGTGCCTTGCGAAAGTATTCGGCCCCCTTGAACTTTGCGACCTTTTGCCACATTTCAGGCTTCAAACA
This sequence comes from Oncorhynchus clarkii lewisi, assembly GCF_045791955.1. Taxonomy (NCBI): domain Eukaryota; kingdom Metazoa; phylum Chordata; class Actinopteri; order Salmoniformes; family Salmonidae; genus Oncorhynchus; species Oncorhynchus clarkii. Next base: position 37,427,524 of record NC_092166.1, on the reverse strand, counting down.
TAAAGATATAAAACTGTATTTTTTTTGTGAAGAATCAACAACAAGTGGGACACAATCATGAAGTGGAACGACATTTATTGGATATTTCAAACTTTTTTAACAAATCAAAAACTGAAAAATTGGGCGTGCAAAATTATTCAGCCCCTTTACTTTCAGTGCAGCAAACTCTCTCCAGAAGTTCAGTGAGGATCTCTGAATGATCCAATGTTGACCTAAATGACTAATGATGATAAATACAATCCACCTGTGTGTAATCAAGTCTCCGTATAAATGCACCTGCACTGTGATAGTCTCAGAGGTCCGTTAAAAGTGCAGAGAGCATCATGAAGAACAAGGAACACACCAGGCAGGTCCGAGATACTGTTGTGAAGAAGTTTAAAGCCGGATTTGGATACAAAAAGATTTCCCAAGCTTTAAACATCCCAAGGAGCACTGTGCAAGCGATAATATTGAAATGGAAGGAGTATCAGACCACTGCAAATCTACCAAGACCTGGCCGTCCCTCTAAACTTTCAGCTCATACAAGGAGAAGACTGATCAGAGATGCAGCCAAGAGGCCCATGATCACTCTGGATGAACTGCAGAGATCTACAGCTGAGGTGGGAGACTCTGTCCATAGGACAACAATCAGTCGTATATTGCACAAATCTGGCCTTTATGGAAGAGTGGCAAGAAGAAAGCCATTTCTTAAAGATATCCATAAATAGTGTTGTTTAAAGTTTGCCACAAGCCACCTGGGAGACACACCAAACATGTGGAAGAAGGTGCTCTGGTCAGATGAAACCAAAATTGAACTTTTTGGCAACAATGCAAAATGTTATGTTTGGCGTAAAAGCAACACAGCTGAACACACCATCCCCACTGTCAAACATGGTGGTGGCAGCATCATGGTTTGGGCCTGCTTTTCTTCAGCAGGGACAGGGAAGATGGTTAAAATTGATGGGAAGATGGATGAAGCCAAATACAGGTCCACTCTGGAAGAAAACCTGATGGAGTCTGCAAAAGACCTGAGACTGGGACGGAGATTTGTCTTCCAACAAGACAATGATCCAAAACATAAAGCAAAATCTACAATGGAATGGTTCAAAAATAAACATATCCAGGTGTTAGAATGGCCAAGTCAAAGTCCAGACCTGAATCCAATTGAGAATCTGTGGAAAGAACTGAAAACTGCTGTTCACAAATGCTCTCCATCCAACCTCACTGAGCTCGAGCTGTTTTGCAAGGAGGAATGGTAAAAAATGTCAGTCTCTCGATGTGCAAAACTGATAGAGACATACCCCAAGCGACTTACAGCTGTAATCGCAGCAAAAGGTGGCGCTACAAAGTATTAACTTAAGGGGGCTGAATAATTTTGCACGCCCAATTTTTCAGTTTTTGATTTGTTAAAAAAGTTTGAAATATCCAATAAATGTCGTTCCACTTCATGATTGTGTCCCACTTGTTGTTGATTCTTCATAAAAAAATAGTTTTATATCTTTATGTTTGAAGCCTGAAATGTGGCAAAAGGTCGCAAAGTTCAAGGGGGCCGAATACTTTCGCAAGGCACTGTAAATAAAACAATAGCTGTAGTCAATTAGCCGGATCCCGCCAGTGTCTTTAGCCTTTACCCACCCTGTTGGAAACACCTAGACTCATGTGACTGCTCTGCCAAAGGAGTGTCCTGGTTATCTGAACGTTATGCAAATGTCAGTCTGGTCAGCATTCTGTGCTAAGGGAGAATCTTCAGCACTCGCAGGGGATGTGACCACAGTATTTATTATTGGACTGGAATTTTCCATTACATGCTTTTACACAGTTTGTTTTTCTGTCTAAAGAAAGCATGGCTGGAATATTTCAGAGCTGAAATTGGAATAAGTTTGGTCTGTTTGGCTATGGCAGACTCACATGATGGGTCATTTTACTATGCTGCTATGCTTGTATTGTAGCATGACTGTTATAGGTCTGCTGATTTGATATAGAATCCTCCCACTTTCTATGCAGGAAGAGCATGTTGGTTGTCTGTACATTGTGTGTGACCTGGCCTCTGGTGTGTGTTCCAGGAAACCTTCAGGTCTTGCTGATAAGGAGGTAATGGCTGCTACCGTCCTGACATCACTGTCCACCTCTCCTCTGGTCCTCACCCATACCCAGACAGCCTCAGGTAAGACTGCACACACACACAGAGGTTCTGGTCTGTAGTGCCACTCTCTAGTGTCTACCTCTCGTCTGGTCTCTAGTGTCTACCTCTTGTCTGGTCTCTAGTGTCTACCTCTCCTCTGGTCTCTACTGTCTACCTCTCCTCTGGTCTCTACTGTCTACCTCTCCTCTGGTCTCTAGTGTCTACCTCTCCTCTGGTCTCTAGTGTCCACCTCTCCTCTGGTCTCTAGTGTCTACCTCTCCTCTGGTCTCTAGTGTCTACCTCTCCTCTGGTCTCTAGTGTCTACCTCTCCTCTGGTCTCTACTGTCTACCTCTCCTCTGGTCTCTACTGTCTACCTCTCCTCTGGTCTCTAGTGTCTACCTCTCCTCTGGTCTCTAGTGTCTACCACTCTACTGGTCTCTAGTGTCTACCTCTCCTCTGGTCTCTAGTGTCTACCTCTCCTTTGGTCTCTAGTGTCCATCTCTCTTCCGGTCTCTAGTGTCTACCTCTCCTCTGGTCTCTAGTGTCCACCTCTCTTCTGGTCTCTAGTGTCCACCTCTCTTCTGGGCTCTAGTGTCCACCTCTCTTCTGGGCTCTAGTGTCCACCTCTCTTCTGGTCTCTAGTGTCTACCTCTCTTCTGGTCTCTAGTGTCTACCTCTGGTCTCTAGTGTCTACCTCTCCTCTGGTCTCTAGTGTCTACCTCTCCTCTGGTCTCTAGTGTCCACCTCTCCAGCTAATGTTTACCCCTCAACCAACCTCACCCTGCCAACAGCCTGGCCTTGGACACATCGCCATGCCTGTTGTTTCCGGAGCTACCCGTTGCCGTGGCACTCATCACCGTGACAACGTTAGTAGACAATCAGAGTCCTACCTCAATTGTAAACCGTAATATGCAAGAGTTTTTATTTTGCCGTTTTTATGGAACCACCTCCCTCATTGGAGAGTTGCTTTATTTAATTTCTGCAGGACCGTACCCTAAAACACAATGCCAAATCTACACTGCCGTTTCTTACCAAGAAGACCCTGTATGTTCCTAAGTGGCAGAGTTACAGTTTTGACTTATTAAACATCTATGGCAAGAAAATAGTTGTCTAGCAATGATCAACAACCAATTTGACATAAATTAATAATGGGCAAATGTTGCACAATCCAGCTCTTAGAGACTTACCCAGAAAGACTCACAGTTGTAATTGGTGCCAAAGGTGATTCCAACATGTGTTGACTCGGGGTGTGAATACTTAAGTAAATGAGATATTTCTGTATTTCAGTTTCATTAAAAAAAAATTATTATGGGACTTCTGGTCACGGCCTGCTGTGACACAGCCTGGGATCGAACCCGAGGCTGTAGTGGTGCCTTAGACCGCTGTACCACTTGGGGGGCACTTTGTAACTGTTTTAAAGTCACCATTGGCCTCACGCAGAAATCTTTGAGGTTTCCTTCCTCTCTGAGGGAACTGATTTGATTAAATATGAAACTATTTGTGAGAAGATGTAATGTGATGTTAGCCTTCTAAATGAGACAATTGTTTTTCATATGAAGTCTTAACCAAGTCATTGGCCACGCCCACATGAGCACAGACATTACGACAAAAGGAAGGAACGCCCCTTTTCCCAGAGTGAAAAAAAACAGTTCTGGTAAAATTTACATGAGACAAGAAAGAATGGAGCTGTGGCTACATGTTGGCAATTTAAATACAGACCAGACAGCGTGAAGTGGTGCCTACATGGCTGAGAAATGGTTTAAAACTAAAGACCAAGCAGGCGGACGGTGTGAACCGGACGAACAGCTTCTATCTCAAGGCCATCAGACTGTTAAATAGCCATTACTAACACAGAGAGGTTGCTGCCTACAGACAGACTTGAAATCATTGGCCACTTTAATGTCAGTTTAATAATGTTCACATATCTTGCCTTACTCATCTCATATGTTTATACTGTATTCTATAACATTCTACTGTATCTTAGCTTATGTCGCTCTGACATTGCTCGTTCATATATTTATATTTAGTTCATATACTAATATTTCTAATATATTACTTAGATTTGTGTGTGTTGGGTGTATGTTGTGAAATTGTTAGATATTACTTGTTAGATATTTCTGCACTGTCTTATCTAGAAGCACAAGCATATCGCTACACACCCACAATAACATCTGCTAAACACGTGTATGTGACCAATAACATTCGATTTGATTTGCTTTGACCCCACCCGACATGCCACCAGGGGTCTTTTCACAGTCACCAGATCCAGAACAATAACATCTGCTAAACACGTGTATGTGACCAATAACGATTCGATTTGATTTGCTTTGACCCCACCCGACATGCCACCAGGGGTCTTTTCACAGTCACCAGATCCAGAACAATAACATCTGCTAAACACGTGTATGTGACCAATAACATTTGATTTGATTTGCTTTGACCCCAACCGCACCAGCATATGGTCTTATAAGGTGTCTGAGGATCTCATCTCGGTACCTAATGGCAGTCAGGCTACCTCTGGCGAGCACATGGAGGGCTGTGCGGCCCCCCTAAGAAATGCCACCCCACACCATGACTGACCCACCGCCAAACCAGTCATGCTGGAGGATGTTGCAGGCAGCAGAACGTCCTCCACGGCGTCTCCAGACTCTGTCACGTCTGTCACATGTGCTCAGTGTGAACCTGCTTTCATCTGTGAAGAGCACAGGGCACCAGTGGCGAATTTGCCAATCTTGGTGTTCTCTGGCAAATGCCAAACGTCCAGCACGGTGTTGGGCTGTAAGCACAACCCCCACCTGTGGACGTCGGGCCCTCATACCACCCTCATGGAGTCTGTTTCTGACCGTTTGAGCAAACACATGCACATTTGTGGCCTGCTGGAGGTCATTTTGCAGGGCTCTGGCAGTGCTCCTCCTGCTCCTCCTTGCACAAAGGCAGAGGTAGCGGTCATGCTGCTGGGTTGTTGCCCTCCTACGGCCTCCTCCACGTCTCCTGATGTACTGGCCTGTCTCCTGGTTGCGCCTCCATGCTCTGGACACTACGCTGACAGACACAGCAAACCTTCTTGCCACCGCTCGCATTGATGTGCCAACCTGGATGAGCTGCACTACCTGAGCCACTTGTGTGGGTTGTAGACTCCGTCTCATGCCACCACTAGAGTGAAAGCACCGCCAGCATTCAAAAGTGACCAAAACATCAGCCAGGAAACATAGGAACTGAGAAGTGGTCTGTGGTCACCACCTGCAGAACCACTCCTTTATTGGGGGTGTCTTGCTAATTGCCTATAATTTCCACCTGTTGTGTATTCCATTTGCACAATAGCATGTGAAGTTTATTGTCAATCAGTGTTTCTTCCTAAGTGGACAGTTTGATTTCACAGAAGTGTGATTGACTTGGAGTTACATTGTGTTGTTTAAGTGTTCCCTTTTATTTATAGGAGGGCAACAACCCAGCAGCAGGACCGCTACCTCCGCCTTTGTGCAAGGAGGAGTAGGAGGAGCGGGCAGACAGCTGGTTACACAAAAGAAAAGGGGCTGGGTTTGAGTGAAAGAGCGGGAAGACTGAGGAACAAAGGGTGAAGCTGTGTTTTCGTAAATACAGTATCTTATGCATTCTAAATGACCGCCCATTTGGAAAAGGAAAATGCAATAAATATTTACTCTGAGCAGACATTCTTCGGTAGGTTGGTGGTAGATGGAAGGCCGTGTTGCCCAACCGAGACCTTTGAAGAATGTCTGGTGGTCAATTGGATACGTTGTAGTAATGTCGTTGTGTGGTAGATTGGATACTCTGTTCCTTCCTAACCTGCTTTTGCAGCTGCTGTTGCTAACTCAACGGCTAGGAGGTATCACTTCTGTAGTGAATAAGAGTTCAACGTTCATACCATTCGCAACCAAAGCTCACGCTGATGTTGGCTTCGTTCTGTAATTATTATCTGAACCATTCTGACATCGGACCGTCGTCCTACATCCTCGGAACAGGAGGTTATATTGTCGTCAAGGGTTTATATAGGAAGGGAGAGGAGGGCGTGTTTGAAAAGTTTTATATCCCATGTCCCTTCACAGGGGCGGGCCACTGATTGAGCATAGCTCTAACTTGTGAAAACCCAAATCTCACATTTTAGAAGCTAAAATCACATTTCATCCCATCACGAATAATTTCATATTCAAATATTTAAATTGAACAACAATACCATTTGAATCCGATAACTCTGATGTAGAGTTTATGTCATCTTATCATTGATTAGAATGTCTCAGATGACGACCGAACTGACATCATATTCATTAAGTACCACCGGATATGTTCAATTGGTCGGATTACCAGAATATAGTTCATTTCCCCACACCTTCTGATGTTCCCAGAATCTCTACGTTAACCAAGGGGTTTGCAAATGTAACATCAGTAGGATAGAGAAAGGAAAAAGGGGGGAAGAGGTATTTATGACTGTCATAAACCTACCCCCAGGCCAACGTCATGACACTTCATTGACAACAGTTGTAGACTAGCAGTCATTAACATTGTGTGCGTTCTCTTAACCCTTCCACAGGTCTACAGCATATATTCAACCCCTCTTGGTCCCATCTCCACAGTTTAGTTCAGTTATTGATTAAAACGGGCAAATCCACAAAATATTATGGGATGGGGTGTACTGTACAATATGTGGGAAGACAGGGCAAATATGTATTCATTTTTCATAAGACATTTCATCCTACTCTTTTCATACATTTAAAAAATGTACCTGTTTACCTCCAATGTCGTATTTTCTTCCCCCTGGTTTAAGGGGTTAGTCTCCCCTGAGACAACATGTAGAGCGATGTGAACTCCTGTGTCTGTATTCTCTGTAGGACCCTCCTCATCTACACTAGCCCCCATGGACCAGTCAGTCATTGTTTAATATGAGTTCATCTCCAACACACAGCTCATCCTGCTGGAAGGCTTTATTTTTCATTATGTTTCTCCACAAGGCAATGTGATTATGGCTTTATAAGATCTGTATTAGTGAAGCAGTCAAAATAGCATATTGCACTGGAGGGGTTTGTAGGCCAACGCTGCTGGAGAGGGAGGCTGTTTTCCTATGGATGGATGGACATTCAATATAAACCTCAATTCAAATTTTGCATGAACAATGTTGCAAAATACATTGTATGAACATTTTTTTAATGTATGAAGTCAAGAAGTTAATTAAAGTGAATTAATGACTCCCTGGTTTTGATGGTCTGTCTCCAGCTGCAGTTCCGGAGCCAGCCAGCAGAGGGTGGAAGGAGGTGCTGTCAACTAGCTACAGCAGCTCTACCAGTGGCAACTGGAGCTGGGACACCAGCGACCAATCGGTGCCCTCCACACCGTCCCCGCCTCTCTCCAACGACACCAGCAAGAGCTTCTTGCTCTCCTCCCAGAGTGATAATGTCATCGACGACGTCAAAGAGAGCACGCACTTCTTGTTTGAGGACCCCATACCCCGGAAGCGAAAGGTACAACTGGGGGTCAGGGGCTTAGGATGAGGCTTCATCCTAATGCTACTGAACATCCTTCCATACTTATCTCCTTCTCTCCAAGGAGTTCATAGATCACAGCTATTTGATTTATCCAGTCCAGTTCCGTGTTTCTTGTGATGCTTCAGATGAGAACAGTATTTGTTGCCACAACCAACCGTAAGCTGCGACCCATTAAAAATTGGCCATGGGCCAACAGTGGCTCCTATCGATTTAGGAATCGCTGCCCTAGTGTGTAGTTTTCCTAATTCAAGGGGGCCTCTGAAACCCCTCTGAAAGATTATCTCAAAACGCATTTCCAATGTAATTCAGGATCTTATGACACTGGCTTGGCCCTGAGACGACAAGGTCTGTCAACCTTTACGCCTCTGAGCATGATGGAGTGTGTTCTTGCTCAATCTTTTCCTCTCTCTTTTTTCTTCCCCTGTCTTTTTATGCAGTGGAGACCTTCCAAGACATTAATGTGGTTTCATTATCAAGAAGAGCCATAAGCCCCCTCACCCATCTCCAAGAGGAAGAGGTGGGAGAGGATGGGGAGGAAGGAGGAAGAGGGGAGTTAAGATTACTGAGCTAGGGGAGGAGAGGGGAGGAGTGAGAGGCTTCATCTGCAGGAAGCTGAGTGGGAGAGAAGAATATCTCATAAATCCACTGTGACGCAGGTGTGGATAGAGGTGTGGAGACTGGAAGGGGCTCTGATAGGAGTGTGCAGGTCCAACGCACTGGCCTGTAGGCCAATCAGAGTCCATTTCAGCTGAAACACATAAGATCGTGCAGGAGGCCAGGCCATAGATATACAATATCCTGAAAGGAAATTGGATTACACTCACTGACTAGCTTCACCAGAAATAGGACAAACACATTATAGCATTCCCATTTACTTTAACTGAATGATGATTATGCTGTGTGTTAGAGTACAACAAGATTGTGCTCTATTTGTCAAGTCATCCGTCAAATGTAATGCCTTGTCTTCATGTTTCACGTCCGTCTTCAGCCTAACCTCGCTTGTAAAGATGTGACAGAACATTAGACAATGCTAGACACAGTAAACATTACATCAACATTATGCAAAGCCTTGGGAGGCTTGGGAGGCTCAATAAGGCTTGCACTGGCATGCATGTGTGGTTATTAATGAATAGCCGGCTATAGATAAAGTCATTATAATTTGGATGACTTGTATATAAACCTGCCCTGGGAAAACCTAACAGGCAGTTAGTTTACTCTGGTGGTTCAGTGTAGTAGGCCAAGATCAGAGGCCTAACTAAGTCCTGATTTGCAGGCAGCAGTAATTCTGGATATACAGTAGAGTAGCTGCAGTGTGTCTGACTGTAGAGTAGGGTACTATAAGAGGCTTAGGACTGTGTAAATCACCTGGGTATTCCTGTGATTGTGTTAAGATGGAAGAAAAACACTTTGGGCATTATTTGGGATTGTCTGTTGAGACGCTGCAGATTAGCCGTTGGGAGTGTTTCATAGTGTATGTTTCATTAGAGATGTTGTATGTGATGTCTTCACTGCAAAGAATAATGGATTGCATAAGAATATAGACTAGTTAAAAAGGGTTAAATTGATCAGCCGCTGATAAACCTGTTCTATAGTTTGTATTTAAAGTCACTCTCTCTCCCCTTTCTGGAAGCTGTTGATAGGTAGCGAGCCAACGCCCACTAACCTGTCATTAGTACTGATGCAGGTCCAAAAACACCTCTCCCTCCACTGCCTACCTCTGAGATCTGCTGCGGCATGATAAAATAGGTCTGAAAACACACCTCTCCCTCCACTGCCTACCTCTGAGATCTGCTGCTGCATGACAAAATAGGTCTGAAAACACACCTCTCCCTCCACTGCCTACCTCTGAGATCTGTAATGCTGCATGACAAAATAGGTCTGAAAAAACATAGCTCTATGTTTTTAGATTCTGCAGTGTAAAAAATGCTGGGTTAAAAACAACCCAATTTTGGTAAATATGGAATATACCATGTTTGTTTATTTTGACCCAGCCAGTTGGGTCGTTGATATTGGGTTATTTTGACCCAGCCAGTTGGGTCGTTGATATTGGGTTATTTTGACCCAGCCAGTTGGGTCGTTGATATTGGGTTATTTTGACCCAGCCAGTTGGGTCGTTGATATTGGGTTATTTTGACCCAGCCAGTTGGGTCGTTGATATTGGGTCATTTTGACCCAGCCAGTTGGGTCGTTGATATTGGGTTATTTTGACCCAGCCAGTTGGGGTGTTGATATTGGGTTATTTTGACCCAGCCAGTTGGGGTGTTGATATTGGGTTATTTTGACCCAGCCAGTTGGGTCGTTGATATTGGGTTATTTTGACCCAGCCAGTTGGGTCGTTGATATTGGGTTATTTTGACCCAGCCAGTTGGGGTGTTGATATTGGGTTATTTTGACCCAGCCAGTTGGGTTGTTGATATTGGGTTATTTTGACCCAGCCAGTTGGGTTGTTGATATTGGGTTATTTTGACCCAGCCAGTTGGGGTGTTGATATTGGGTTATTTTGACCCAGCCAGTTGGGTTGTTGATATTGGGTTATTTTGACCCAGCCAGTTGGGTTGTTGTAATTGGGTTATTTTGACCCAGCCAGTTGGGTCGTTGATATTGGGTTATTTTGACCCAGCCAGTTGGGTCGTTGATATTGGGTTATTTTGACCCAGCCAGTTGGGGTGTTGATATTGGGTTATTTTGACCCAGCCAGTTGGGGTGTTGATATTGGGTCATTTTGACCCAGCCAGTTGGGTCGTTGATATTGGGTTATTTTGACCCAGCCAGTTGGGTCGTTGATATTGGGTTATTTTGACCCAGCCAGTTGGGGTGTTGATATTGGGTTATTTTGACCCAGCCAGTTGGGTCGTTGATATTGGGTTATTTTGACCCAGCCAGTTGGGTCGTTGATATTGGGTTATTTTGACCCAGCCAGTTGGGTCGTTGATATTGGGTTATTTTGACCCAGCCAGTTGGGTCGTTGATATTGGGTTATTTTGACCCAGCCAGTTGGGTCGTTGATATTGGGTTATTTTGACCCAGCCAGTTGGGGTGTTGATATTGGGTTATTTTGACCCAGCCAGTTGGGTCATTGATATTGGGTTATTTTGACCCAGCCAGTTGGGGTGTTGATATTGGGTTATTTTGACCCAGCCAGTTGGGGTGTTGATATTGGGTTATTTTGACCCAGCCAGTTGGGTTGTTGAGCTATGATCCACTGGGTCAGATGGAAGACTGGAGGCATGGTTTAATAGGTGCGTGGCTTTCAGATAGTTATTTTTGGTGACTCGGGAGAGTAAATGTTTTTTTTTTAAATGAAATCCATAGGTTATTGTCAGGAAGTGTGATCTATTGGGGACGTGTCTTTCAGATTGGAGTGAACGTCACACCCCTACTAAGCTATGCCTCCAGTCTTCTGATCTGATTGGGTGGATCATAGCTCAATAACCCAACTCCGTGACCCAATTGGCAAATAACCCAATTTTAGTTCTGTCAACTATTTACCCAACGCTGGGTTGTTTTTAAATCAGCATTTATTAGAGTGTGCATGTGAGGAAATAGTTGCTCTCTGTGTAATGTGCCTAATCCAGGGGTTTGAATCTCACATGAGTTGTCCCACCCCGTGTGAAATGTTGATTTACATGTATTGTGATAGTGCCTGACTAAAATAGGTGTGGTTTCTCATTTTGGGTACTGGTTATATTTAGGTATACTTTTGAGCTAATATTCATAAGAGGTGTAGAAACTCAAGCAGTTGAGAATTTGAGGTGCCGGTACTCCGGTGAGCTCCTGCCCAAACTTAAGCACTGTTATTGTGTTGAAAAGGGACGCCAACAACTTGAACATTAACACTATTAATTAATTTAATAAGGAACTACCTCTTTCTTCAGCCTTGCACACAAACACAGTGCTATTTCCTAAAAATAATATTGCATATGATATGGATGTGTACATGTACAAGGAAGGCTACAATGTTTTATAGGCTATTCATTATTATAATGATCCACTTCGCCACGTGCGTTTTGAATCGAACATGAAGGACCTGCAGTGAACATTTTATTTATTTTTCCTCAACAAAGAAGCTTGTGCGAGGGGGGGCTCGAACCCATGTTTAAAGTGTACTATCAAGTGGAAGTTAACCACTTTAGCAGAGTGTGCCATTGAGAAGCAATGATGACAGCGATAGTCCACATGACTCCTATTTTTTTTACGATGATAAGCGTACTTTTTGTTTTACATGAAAGCACATGGAAGTGTGTGATACTGAAAAACTAAATGTTGTCTGAGGTTAGTAGTAACTAGTAGCCTAGTGTGTGATACTGAAAAATGAAATGTTGCCTGAGGTTAGTAGTAACTAGTAGCCTAGTGTGTGATACTGAAAAACTAAATGTTGTCTGAGGTTAGTAGTAACTAGTAGCCTAGTGTGTGATACTGAAAAACTAAATGTTGTCTGAGGTTAGTAGTAACTAGTAGCCTAGTCAAGGTTGCGTCAGTGCAATATTGGCACATACCATTTTGTTACAGACCAACAGAACAAGTAAACCTTAAATTTGTCGATTTAAAATATCCCTGTAGTGGCCAGGGATGATTTATTTTAAAGCTAGTGAGGGAGATATGAGTCTCCAGCTTTAGTGATTTTTGCAGTTCGTTCTAGATTTTTGGCAGCAGAGAACTGGAAGGAAATATGGACGAAGGAAGAATTGGCTTTTGGGTGACCAGTGAAATATACCTTCTGGAGCACGTGCTGTGGGTGGGTGCTACTATGGTGACCAGTGAGCTGAGATAAGGCGGGACTTTACCTAGCAAAGACTTATAGATGACTTGGAGCCAGTGGGTTTGGCGACGAATATGAAGCGAGGGCCTGCCAACGAGAGCATACAGGTCGCAGTGGTTGGTAGTATATTGGGCTTTGGTGACAAAACGGATGGCACTGTGATAGAGTGCATCCAATTTTCTGAGTAGAGTGTTGGAGGCTATTTTGTAAATGACATCGCCGAAGTCAAGGATCTGTAGGATAGTCAGTTTTACGAGGGTATGTTTGGCAGCATGAGTGAAGGATGCTTTGATGTGAAATAGGAAGCCAATTCTAGATTTAATTTTGGATTGGAGATGCTTAATGTGAGTCTGGAAGGAGAGTTTACAGTCCCACCTCAACAACAGCCAGTGAAATTGCAGGGCGCCAAATTAAAAACAGCAGAAATCTCATAATTAAAATTCCTCAAACATACAAGGATTATGCACCATTTTAAAAATAAACTTATTGTTAATCCAGCCACAGTGTCTGATTTCAAAAAGGCTTTACGGCGAAAGCACACCTTTCGATTATGTTAGGTCAGCGCCTAGCCACAGAAAAACATACCGCCATTTTCCAAAGAAGGAGAGGTGTCACAAAAGACAGAAATAGCGTTAAAATGAATCACTAACCTTTGATGATCTTCACCGGATGGCACTCCCAGGACTCCATGTTAGACAATAAATGTGTGTTTTGTTCGATGAAGTTCCTCTTTATGTCCAAAAAACTATTTTGAAATTGGTGCGTTATGTTAAATGCATTGTCTCAAGTGCAGAGAGCCACATCAAATTACAGAAATACTCATCATAAACATTGATGAAAGATAAAAGTGTTAAACACACAATTAACCTCTTGGATCTCTAGGGGCGCTATTTCATTTTTGGATAAAAAACGTTCCCGTTTTAAGCGCAATATTTTGTCACGAAAAGATGCTCGACTATGCATATTATTGACCGTTTTGGAAAGAAAACACTCTGAAGTTTCAGAATCTGCAAAGATATTGTCTGTAAGTGCCCCAGAACTCATTCTACAGGCGAAACCAAGATGATGCGTCAACCAGGAAATGAGCAGAATCTCTGAAGCTCTTTTTTTCATTGTCTCCTTATATGGCTGTGATTGCGCAAGGAATGAGCCTACTCTTTCTGTCGTTTCCCCAACGTGTTTGCAGCATTGTAACGTATTTGTAGGCATATCATTGGAAGATTGACCGTAAGAGACTACATTTTCCAAGTGTCCGCCTGGTGTCCCTGCGTCGAAATTGGAGCGCAAAGCCAGGTGCACTTATTTTTCCATTTGAGAGCAAGGAGAAACCAGGCTTCCACGAAGGATATATCATCGAAGAGATATGTGGAAAAACACCTTGAGGATTGATTCTAAACCACGTTTGCCATGTTTCAGTCGATATTATGGAGTTAATTTGGAAAAAAGTTCGCGTTTTGAGGGCTGAATTTTCGTTTTCTTTTTTTTTTTTTTTTTTTTTTTTTTTGGTAGCCAAATGTGATGTACAAAACGGAGCTATTTCTAATACACAAAGAATCTTTTTGGAAAAACTGAGCATCTGCTATCTAACTGAGAGTCTCCTCATTGAAAACATCAGAAGTTCTTCAAAGGTAAGTTATTTTATTTGAAGGCTTTACTTGTTTTTGTGATAGTTGCTTGCTAAATGCTAACGCTAATGCTAACGCTAAATGCTACGCTAGCTAGCTACTGTTACACAAATGATTGTTTTCCTATGGTTGAAAAGCATATTTTTAAAATCTGAGATGACAGTGTTGTTAACAAAAGGCTATGCTTGAGAGATAGCATATTTATTTCATTTCATTTGCGATTTTCATGAATAGTTAACGTTGCGTTATGGTAATGAGCTTAGGTCTATAAATAGAATCCCGGATCCGGGTTTGGTCGTCGCAACAGGTTAAAGATAAACTTCTCCTTAATGCAACCGTCAGATTTCAAAAAAGTTTTACCGTAAAAGCACACAATGCAATTATGTTAGGTCAGCGCCTATACACTGAAAAACATACAGCCATTTTCCAACTGAGGAGAGGCGTCACAAAACTCAGAAATAGCGTTATAAATATTCACTTACATTTGATGATCTTCATCGGAATGCACTCCCAGGAATCCCAGTTCCACAATAAATGTTTGTTTTGTTCGATAAAGTCCATAATTTACATCCAAATACCTCCTTTTTGTTTGAGCATTTAGTCCAGTAATCCAAATGCACAACACGTGAGCACTAAGTCCAGACGAAAAGTCATCCTCTACTGACGGACTGAGGTCAATATCCTTCCAGGATACCCGGGCAAGGTCGATTAGAAAGGCCTCCTCGCTTCCTGGTGGAGAGTCAGACGCGATCACCAGGCTGGAACACGGGAGCCTCACTGCGGTGGTGATTTGTCTGCTCTTGCTGACGGCAGACGGCTTGCTAGAGTCTCACATGGGCATCGTTCCATACCTCTTTTGCGCACCTGAAACACTCGTCCACCGCAGGAGCGTCGGTCTGGCTCGGAGTCCACGGAGCCAGGTTCGGCTGATAACCCAGAACTCACTGGAAGGGAGTCAGCCCGGTGGAGGAGTGTCACAATAAATTCTGGCGGTATTCAGCCCAAGGAAGGAATCAGGCCCACTGGCCCCCTGCCGGTCCTGGCAGTGACTCCTCAGGAACCTCCTCAGCCCTGGTTCATCCTCTCTACCTGCCCGTTAGATTGAGGCCGGTACTCAGAAGTGAGGCTGACCGTGAACCCCAGCTTCTCCATGAAATCCTTCCATACACGTGATGTGAATTGGGGGCCACAATCGGAGACGATGTCCTCGAAGGCCATAATGCCAGAAGACCTGCTGCAACAGTGCCTCAGCAACCTGGAGAGCGGTAGGGAGACCAGAGAGAGGGATAAAACAGCATGATTTTGAGAATCTGTCCACAACCCCCAAAATGGTGGTGAAACCATCAGAGGAGGGGAGATTAGTGACGAAATCAATGGACAGATGAGACCAGGGACGCTGAGGCACGGGAAAGAAAAGGAGTCTTCCTGCTGGACATGAACATGAGTGGGCATAGTGTGCAACGTCCTGCGCCAAAGTGGGCCACCAGTATTTCTCAGAAAGGGATTGAGTGGTGTGGGTGATACCTGGGTGTCCAGCGGTGAGGGATGTGTGTGCCCAGGTCAGCAACTGATCTTTGACCCCTGTGGGTGTGTAGATGCAGGTGAGGGCAGGTGGCTGGAGCGGGTTCCTCCTCCAGAGCCTGGCGGATGTCCACATCTATGTCCCAAAACACGGGGCCAATGATACAGGAGGACTGATTGATGGGCTGACGGACACTCACAGGGCCCTCCACCGACGTAGAACCACAGGGTGAGGGGAAAGAAGGTCCTTCGACATCCTGGTCCCCAGGCGGTAATCCTCCTCTGACTAGGAGATGGTTATGGAGTTGGAGCCACGGCAGGCTGATGACTTTGTGCACAGGTACGGAGGTGATGAGGAAGGAAAGGTTTTCCTGGGTCTCACGGTGAGGGTGAGTGGAGCTGTGACGTGCATACACCGGTTGAGTATTGAGATTATGCTCCGGGATTTAGAGGTAATTTGTGGTTTAGAACCGGTACCCTACGTCACTGCTTCACTGCTCCAGACCACTTCAAGGTGGTTATGCTTTCTGGAAAATACTCTTTCAAAATGAATGGCAAGTGGAAGGGGGAAAAGACAGCATTCGGAGGTCAAGACTGCGCTGCTCTGAGACAAGCATGGGGACTGGTCTTGATAAATCAATGAGATTTTTATTTTCACTGAATCTCCGTTTGGGTGTTGGTTAGACTACAATTAGGGTGTGGAAACAGCGTCATATTTACCTCGCGGAAACCCTGAGGGTTTAGTTTTTCTTGGAATAGAAACACCATACTATTCATCTAATTAATTAAGCTAAATTTAAAATCAATCCCATCTACTATGTTCTTACAAAAAAAGGTTTTAAATTCTCTAGTACAGCCAATATCTCCAGTACAGCCAATACAAAAAGTCAAATGCTTCTCAAAGATGCCCTCTGGTGGTCAACGTAGCACTAACTAGCATTAATGGCAACAATGGCTGCCAATGAATACACTCTCATTAACATCTGCTAACCATGTGTATGTGACAAATAAAATTTGATTTGATTTAAATGAAATTCCATAGTATTCTGCGGCAGCCCGCAAGGTATGCTGCAGTATGATGCAATTTTACATGAGGAACCACTGTGATAGTGCCAGATCCTAATGGTCGCAGGTATGAGGGGATGTGCAGGGAGGAGGCAAGGCCTGGTCAATAAAATCCCTCGCCGCACCAGAATCCACTAGAGCTGTAGAAACAATAGATGAGAGCCAGCTAGTGAAATTGATACTTAAAAAGGTTTGGTGGTTTGGTGATGATGGATTGGGCTGTACCGGACACCGTTGAAGCTGGTGCCCCTCCTGGCTGAAATAGGGACAAGCCCGAACTGCCTCAGATGGCGTCGCTCAGCTGTGGGGAGTGTGTCCAAGGTAAGATTGTCTTGGCACGCCAACTTCGTCTGGACCTCTTCGGGCAATCCTCTTCTGAATCGGATGCAGAGTGCCGGTTCATTCCACCCGCTGGATGCTGTCTGAAAGGTGAGCGCACACTCCACCATGGTCATCCTGCCGTAGTTGTCAGCTCTCACCCCCCTCTCTGCCTTCCAGTGGATGATCCAAGTCCCCCCTGAACAGAGCCATGAACCCCTCATAGGAACCCAGCTCCTCTTTCCAAGACAGCCATTGTCCACTCCAACGCCCGTCCGGTCAGCAAGGAAATAACCGTGGCAACCTTGGACTCCGTGGTGAGGGCTACCATCTGATGAGTGAAATAGAGTAGAAAAGCCACGGAATCTGTTGGCTAGGGTACTGACTTGTGGTAGAGAATCCTCCGCCTGTTGGACGTGACACCCCTCTGGAAATGTCAAGACCTCTTTCATAGCCGCCCCCAGTGGTGCCAGCTGATTACTGATAACAAAAGAGTACGATATAAGGGTAAGTAATCAGAGAGTAATGAAGTCCAGGTGTGCATAAAAGATGGGTTGCCAGAACTGGTGGTTAGTAGACCGTTGAGAGGGGGAGCAGGAGTAGATGTGACAGGAGGCTACAGGACTGGTGGTTAGTAGACCATTGAGAGGGGGAGCAGGAGTAGATGTGACAGGACTGGAAGTCATCGAATCAACAGTCATGTGTCTGTCACTAGCATACACAGTCATAGGTGGTACAGGTACCTCTAAAATTAAATCAAAAAGCATAAAGGGACATAAATATGCAAATAAGGCTTTACATCCTACTGTGTTAAAACAACACCCCAAAAAGAGTTACTGTAAGGCCACAGGTTTTAAGTCCCTAACAATGAGAAAGTGTAACAGCGTCAGCTCTAGAGGTCGACCGATTAATCGGAATGGCCGATTAATTAGGGACGATTTTCAAGTTTTCCTAATAAGCGGAAATCTGTGTTTTTGGACACCGATTTGGCCGTTTTTAAAAGTTTTTTTTACACCTTTATTTAATCTTTATTTAACTAGGTAAGTCAGTTAAGAACACACCGCCTAGGAACGGTGGGTTAACTGCCTCGTTCAGGGACAGAACGACAGATTTTCAGCTCAGGGGATCCAATCTTGCAACCTTACAGTTAACTAGTCCAACGCAATAACAACCTGCCTCTCTCTCGTTGCACTCCACAAGGATAAGATAAGTTGCTAGCTAGCATTAAACTTATCTTATAAAAAACAATCAATCAATCATAATCACTAGTTAACTACACATGGTTGACGATATTACTAGTTTATCTAGCGTGTCCTGCGTTGCATATAATCGATGCGGTGCGTATCGTTTCTCCAATGTGTACCTAACCATAAACACCCATGCCTTTCTTAAAATCAATACACAAAGTATATATTTTTAAACCTGCATATTTAGCTAAAATAAATCCAGGTTAGCAGGCAATATTAACCAGGTGAAATTGTGTCACTTCTCTTGTGTTCATTGCACGCAGAGTCAGGGTATATGCAACAGTTTGGGCTGCCTAATTTGCCAGAATTTTAAGGAATTATGACATAACATTGAAGGTTGTGCAATGTAACAGGAATATTTACACTTATGGATGCCACCCGTTAGATAAAATACGGAACGGTTCCGTATTTCACTGAAAGAATAAACGTCTTGTTTTTGAGATGATAGTTTCCGGATTCGACCATATTAATGAACTAAGGCTCGTATTTCTGTGTGTTATTATGTTATAATTAAGTCTATGATTTGATAGAGCAGTCTGACTGAGCGATGATAGGCAGCAGCAGGCTCGCAAGCATTCATTCAAACAGCACTTTAGTGCGTTTTGCCAGCAGCTCTTCGTTGAGCGTCAAGCATTGCGCTGTTTCTGACTTCAAGCCTATCAACTCGCGTGATTAGGCTGGTGTAACCGATGTGAAATGGCTAGCTAGTTAGCGGGGTGCGTGCTAATAGCGTTTCAAACGTCACTCGCACTGAGACTTGGAGTGGTTGTTCCACTTGCTCTGCATGGGTAACGCTGCTTCGAGGGTGGCTGTTGTCGTTGTGTTCCTGATTCGAGCCCAGGGAGGAGCGAGGAGAGGGACGGAAGTTATACTGTTACACTGGCAATACTAAAGTGCCTATAAGAACATCCAATAGTCAAAGGTTAATGAAATACAAATGGTATAGAGGGAAATAGTCCTATAATTCCTATAATGACTACAACCTAAAACAACTTACCTGGGAATATTGAAGACTCATGTTAAAAGGAACCACCAGCTTTCATATGTTCTCATGTTCTGAGCAAGGAACTGAAACGTTAGCTTTCTTACATGGCACATATTGCACTTTTACTTTCTTCTCCAACACTTTGTTTTTGAATTATTTAAACCAAATTGAACATGTTTCATTATTTATTTGAGGCTAAATTGATTTTATTGTTGTATTATATTAAGTTAAAATAAGTGTTCATTCAGTATTGTTGTAATTGTCATTATTACAAATAAATAAATTAAATTGTCCGATTAATCGGTATCGGCTTTTTTTTTGGTCCTCCAATAATCGGTATCGGCGTCGAAAAATCATAATCGGTCGACCTCTAGTACAGAACGAATAAAGTGTTCATTTAAGTTGGACTTTGCAGCACCCATGGTGTTAGGGACCAACACTCTGGGGTTGTTAGTTTATCGACACTTAGATTGTTTTTTGTTTAACACTATTTTAGTGGCTTCCATACAGTACACGCTAAAGAAGTGTTAAACACTATGGGTGTTAGGAATATTACTTTCTTGCCCTTCGCCATCCCTCCATAAATGAATTTAGAGGTGTAAAGTTTCACGTGTGTGTGTGTGCGTGCGTGCGTTGCTAACCTGTCTTCACAAGCTTCTATGTTCACAGGCCTGCTTGTCTCAAAGGTCGTGTTTATTTATTTTGACCTCACTTAGAATAATAGTAGAATACGTGTAGCCTCCCAAAGTGGAGCTCTGCTGAGAGATCTGAACCTTTTTGTAGTGCGCTCACCCCATAACCACAGGGTTGTTGGTTCAAGCCCCACTCTTGTTCTTCCCACTCTTGCCGCTACAATAGCACTGACTCCACTGTGTTGTTCTGTTGTGTTTCAGAACTCC
This sequence comes from Oncorhynchus clarkii lewisi, assembly GCF_045791955.1. NCBI lineage: Eukaryota > Metazoa > Chordata > Actinopteri > Salmoniformes > Salmonidae > Oncorhynchus > Oncorhynchus clarkii. The sequence continues at coordinate 37,407,508 of NC_092166.1, read as the reverse complement.
GTGAAGGTGATGCTCAAGTGCTTGTGGAAGAACTGTGAAAAGGTCCTCAGCACCTCTTCAGGGATCCAGCGACACATCCGCACCGTCCACCTGGGGTAAGGCACCAGTCAACCAATCCTAGTGAAAGATATAGGTACACTGCTATAGGTGTCCAATCGCAATAGTTGAATTGGTAATTGTTGTAAGCAATCACTGCATACAGGTCTCCTGGGGACCAATAAGAGAGCAGATATAATACAATACCTTACTCTATTTATCTACTAAGGAGCTAGTATTTTAGAGTATGTGCTACATTGGTAGCGCTGCCTATCCATGGGCTCAGTGTTTGTTATGACTTCTTTATGTCATTAGGTTTGTTAGTCTTGTATCCTCTTACAAAGTACCATAAAGGGATGCAGGGTGGATGCATATCAACACATAGGAAGGTTTTTTATAGCCTCCTGTTGCTATCCTGCACTCTGTCAGTCAGTGAGGGCTATGACCAATGACGCCCGTAAACTCAGTGGCTTTGGCTCAGAGGCCCTGGGTATCACTGCCATCTGCTGGTCAGAGAGAATACAGCATCAGAACAGCTCCTCATTATGATGTGCTATAATGCCTTATTAACATGTTCATAACAATTTACTGATGTGGCTGTAGAGTATTATGAAGCGGGATAATCACTGCATCTTTAGGGTGCTATGAATGTTATTATAAGCCTTCATTAGGGGAAGGGAGGGTGCCACCAACATGGAGATCAAATCAAATCAAATGTATTTGTCACATACACATGGTTAGCAGATGTTAATGCGAGTATAGCGAAATGCTTGTGCTTCTAGTTCCGACAATGCAGTAATGACCAACGAGTAACCTAACCTAACAATTCCAAAACTACTACCTTATACACACAGGTGTAAAGGGATAAAGAATATGTACATATAGATATATTATTGAGTGATGGTACAGAGCGGCATAGGCAAGATGCAGTAGATGGTATCGAGTACAGTATATACATATAAGATGAGTAATGTAAACAAAAGTGGCATAGTTTAAAGTGGCTAGTGATACATGTATTACATGCAGTAGATGCAGTAGATGATATAAGGTACAGTATATACATATGAGATGAGTAATGTAGGATATGTAAACATTATATTAAGTAGCATTGTGAGGTGTGAGGTGCTGGACATAGGAAGCAGACTCAATGCTACAGGACTGTTTTGAGAATACTGATTGGAATATGTTCAAAGATTCATCCACCCAGGACTCATCCATCAACATTGAGGAACCTATCGTCAGTCACAGGCTTAATTAGGAAATGTGTTGATGTTGTACCCACAATAACAATCCGGACATACCCCAACCAAAATCCCTAAATGAACGGAGATATCCACACCATGTTGAGAGCCCGTACTGCAGAATTCATTGTCAGAACCCTGATGACTCAGTGGAGTGCAACGTGCACAAGGCAAAAAGACAATACAGACTCCAACTTGAATTGATGTTTGACAACTCAGACTCTCATCACAAGGACTACATTCTTTTATGCACTACAAAGGCAAATGCAGCGGTGTGGTGCCCATGAGTTTAATATATACTGGCCGTGTCCTCCGAATGCCCATGAGTTTAATACATACTGGCCGCTTCCTCCGAATGCCCATGAGTTTAATACATACTGGCCGTGTCCTCCGAATGCTCATGAGTTTAATACATACTGGCCGTGTCCTCCGAATGCTCATGAGTTTAATACATACTGGCCGCTTCCTCCGAATGCCCATGAGTTTAATACATACTGGCCGCGTCCTCCGAATGCCCATGAGTTTAATACATACTGGCCGCGTCTTCCGAATGCCCATGAGTTTAATACATACTGGCCGTGTCCTCCGAATGCCCATGAGTTTAATACATACTGGCCGCTTCCTCCGAATGCCCATGAGTTTAATACATACTGGCCGCTTCCTCCGAATGCCCATGAGTTTAATACATACTGGCCGCGTCCTTCGAATGCCCATGAGTTTAATACATACTTGCTTCGTCCTCCGAATGTCCATGAGTTTAATACATTCTGGCCGCGTCCTCCGAATGTCCATGAGTTTAATACATTTTGGCCTCATCCTCCGAATGCCCATGAGTTTAATACATACTGGCCGCGTCCTCCGAATGCCCATGAGTTTAATACATACTGGCCTCGTCCTCCGAATGTCCATGAGTTTAATATATGCTGGCCGCGTCCTCCGAATGCCCATGAGTTTAATACATTCTGGCCTCGTCCTCCGAATGTCCATGAGTTTAATACATACTGGCCGTGTCCTCCGAATGCCCATGAGTTTAATACATACTGGCCGCGTCCTCCGAATGCCCATGAGTTTAATACATACTGGCCGCTTCCTCCGAATGCTCATGAGTTTAATACATACTGGCCGCGTCCTCCGAATGCCCATGAGTTTAATACATACTGGCCGTTTCCTCCGAATGCCCATGAGTTTAATACATACCGGCCGCGTGCTCCGAATGCTCATGAGTTTAATACATACTGGCTGCGTCCTCCGAATGCCCATGAGTTTAATACATACTGGCCGCGTCCTCCGAATGCCCATGAGTTTAATACATACTGGCCCCGTCCTCCGAATGCCCATGAGTTTAATACATACTGGCCGCGTCCTCCGAATGCCCATGAGTTTAATACATACTGGCCGCTTCCTCCGAATGCCCATGAGTTTAATACATACTGGCCGCGTCCTCCGAATGCCCATGAGTTTAATACATACTGGCCCCGTCCATCGAATGCCCATGAGTTTAATACATACTGGCCGCGTCCTCCGAATGCCCATGAGTTTAATACATTCTATGCTTCAAGGCAGACAATACCGAGCCATCCAGGAAGACTCTTGCTGCTCCAGACGACCAGGTGCTTTTGTTCTCCTAGGATGACATGGGGGGGAAAACTCTAAATAATACCTTCTCACAAAGCTGCCGGCCAAGATGGCCGCGTTGGCCAGCTGACCGGCGTCTTCTCGGACATCTTCAACCTGTCTGTGTCCCAGGCTGTAGTCCCCTCCTGCTTCAAGGAGATCACCATCCTACCAGTGCCCAAGAAAAACAATGTGACATTCCCAAATGACAATTGCATCGTCGCACTCACCCCGTTCATCATGGAGTGCTTCGAGAGGCTGGTCATGGCCCACACTGGACCCACTCCAATGTGTCTACTGCTAGAACAGATCTATGTAAGATGCCTCTTCCACATGGCCGTAACACATCTGGACAAAAGGATCACCACCTATACCTTTCATTGACTAAAGCTCAGCGTTCAACACTGTTGTTACCTGCTGCTCCATCCACGACCCTAAGTGAACAGTACATCACTGGGACCGTGCTCCCAACCAACCAGGACATCTACTCAAAACAGGGCCTGATGAAGGCCTGCAGCATCATCAAGACCCCACACACCCCAATCAATCAATCAAATGTATTTACAAAGCCCTTTTTACATCAGCCGATGTCACAAAGAACTATACAGAAACCCAGCCTGAAACCCCAAACAGCAACCAATGCAGATGTAGAAGCAAGGTGGCTAGGAAAAACTCCCTAGAAAGGCAGGAACCTAGGAAGAAACCTAGAGAGGAACCAGGCTCTATGGGGTGGCCAGTCCTCTTCTGACTGTGCCTGGTGGAGATTATAACAGAACATGGCCAAGATGTTCAAACGTTCATAGATGACCAGCTGGGTCAGATAATAATAATCACAGTGGTTGTAGAGGGTGAAACAGGTCAGCACCTCAGGAGTAAATGTCAGTTGGCTTTTCATAGCTGAGCATTCGGAGTTCGAGACAGCAGGTGCAGTAGAGGGAGAGAGTCGAAAACAGCAGGTTCAGGCCAAGGTAGCACATCCGGTGAACAGGTCAGGGTTCCATAGCCGCAGGCAGAACAGTTGAAACTGGAGCAGCAGCACTACCCAGTGGACAGAGTAATCAGGACAGGTAGAGGCATGGTTCCAGGGCTCAGGTCCTCCAGGAGGAGAGGGAGAGAGAATTAAAGGGAGAATACTTAAATTTACACAGGACACCGGATAAGACAGGAGAAATACTCCACATATAACAGACTGACCCTAGCCCCCCGACACACAAACTACTGCAGCATAAATACTGGAGGCTGAGACAGGAGGGGTCGGGAGACACTGTGGCCCCGTCTGACGATACCCCAGGACAGGGCCAACCAGGCAGGATATAACCCCACCCGCTTTGCCAAAGCACAGCCCCCACACCACTAGAGGGATATCTTCAAACCACCAACTTACTACCCTGACTTAACGTACAATTGATTTGTCAGAGGACAAACCATCCACAGAGACAAACTGATATCTTTCCGACAGATAAGATCTAAACCAGGCCAGAACTTGTCCGTGTAGACAAATTTGGGTTTCCAAACTCCAAAAGAATGTGGGGATCAATGGTATCAAAAGCAGCACTAAGGTCTAGGAGAACGAGGACAGATGTAGAGCCTTGGTCTGACACCATTAAAAAGTAATTTTCTCAGTGTCACAAGCTGTTTACTCCCTTACGGTCGGGCAGATGGTATCGGAGCGTCAGGTCTGATAGAAACTGTCTCTGAGCCTGTTGGTATCTACAAGCCATCAGACTGCTGAACACTTGAAATGGACTGACCACCTACTCTGATTCTCCACACCTAAACACACAAGCACTCACTCACGCACACACTCACACACATATACAGTACCAGTCAAAAGTTTCAACACACCAACTCATTCAAGAGTTTTTTCTTTATTTTTACTATTTTCTACATTGTACAGTCGTGGCCAAAAGTTTAGAGAATGACACAAATATTAATTTTCACAAAATATGCTGCTTAACACAGGTGTGAGTGTTGACGAGGACAAGGCTGGAGATCACTCTGTCATGCTGATTGAGTTCGAATAACAGACTGGAAGCTTCAAAAAGAGGGTGGTGCTTGGAATCATTGTTCTTCCTTTGTCAGCCATGGTTACCTGCAAGGAAACGCGTGCCGTCATCATTGCTTTGCAAAAAAAGGGCTTCACAGGCAAGGATATTGCTGCCAGTAAGATTGTACCTAAATCAACCATTTATTGGATCATCAAGAACTTCAAGGAGAGCAGTTCAATTGTTGTGAAGAAGGCTTCAGGGCGCCCAAGAAAGTCCAGCAAGCGCCAGGACCGTCTCCTAAAGTTGATTCAGCTACGGGATCGGGGCACCACCAGTACAGAGCTTGCTCAGGAATGTCACAGGCAGGTGTGAGTGCATCTGCACGCACATTGAGGCAAAGACTTTTGGAGGATGGCCTGGTGTCACGAAGGGCAGCAAAGAAGCCACTTCTCTCCAGGAAAAACATCAGGGACAGACTGATATTCTGCAAAAGGTACAGGGATTGGACTGCTGAGGACTGGGGTAAAGTGAATCCCCTTTCCAATTGTTTGGGGCACCTGGAAAAAAGCTTGTCCGGAGAAGACAAGGTGAGCGCTACCACCAGTCCTGTGTCATGCCAACAGTAAAGCATCCTGAGACCATTCACGTGTGGGGTTGCTTCTCAGCCTAGGGAGTGGGCTCATTCACAATTTTGCCTAAGAACACAGCCATGAATAACGAATGGTACCAACACATCCTCCGAGAGCAACAAGAACAGTTTGGTGACGAACAATGCCTTTTTCCAGCATGATGGAGCACCTTTCCATAAGGCAAAAGTGATAACTAAGTGGCTCGGGGAACAAAACATTGATATGTTGGGTCCATGGCCAGGAAACTCCCCAGACCTTAATCCCATTGAGAACTTGCGGTCAATCCTCAAGAGGCGTGTGGACGAACAAAAACCCACAAATTCTGACAAACTCCAAGCATTGATTATGCAGTCAGGATGTGGCTCAGAAGTTCATTGACAGCATGCCAGGGCAGATTGCAGAGGTCTTGAAAAAGAAGGGTCAACACCGCAAATATTGACTCTTTGCATCAACTTCATGTAATTGTCAATAAAAGCAGTATTCCATAGTAACATCTGACAAAAATATCTAAAGACTCTGAAGCAGCAAACTTTGTGAATATTCATATTTGTGTCATTCTCAAAACTTTTGGCCACGACTGTAGAATAATAGTGAAGACATAAAAATTAAGACATATGGAATCATGTAGTAACCAAAATGTTAAACAAATCCAAATATAATTGAGATTCTTCAAAGTAGCCACCATTTGCCTTGATGACAGCTTTGCACACTCTTGGCATTCTGTCAACCAGCTTCATGAGGTAGTCACCTGGAATATATTTCAATTAACAGGTGTGCTTTGTTGAAGTTCATTTATGGAATTTCATTCCTTCTTAATGCGTTTGAGCCAATCAGTTGTGTTGTGACAAGGTGTGGGGTATACAGAAGATAGCCCTATTTGATAAAGACCAAGTCCTTATTATGGCAAGAACAGCTCAAATAAGCATAGAGAAACGACAGTCCCTCATTACTTTATGAAATGAAGGTCAGTCAACCCGGAAAATGTTAAGAACTTTGAAAGTTTCTTCAAGTGCAGTTGCAAAAACCATCGAGAGCTATGATGAAACTGGCTCTCATGAGGACCGCCACAGAAAAGACCCAGAGTTACCTCTGCTGCAGAGGATATGTTTAAGTAACAAATACACCTCAACATCAACTGTTCAGAGGAGACTGCGTGAATCAGGCCTTTGTGGTCGAATTGCTGCAAAGAAGCCACTACTAAAGTACACCAACAAGAAGTAGAGACTTGCTTGGGCCAAGAAACACGAGCAATAGACATTAGACAGGTGGAAATCTGTCTTCTGGTCTGATGAGATTTTTGATTCCAACCGCCATGTCTTTGTGAGATGCAGAGTAGGAGAACGGATGATCTCCGCATATGTGGTTCCCACCGTGAAGCACGGAAGAGGAGGTGTGATGGTGTGTGGGAGCTTTGCTGGTGACACAGTTTGTGATTTATTTAGAAGTCAAGGCACACTTAACCAGCATGGCTACCACAGCATTCTGCAGCAATACGCCATCCCATCTGGTTTGGGCTTAGTGGGGCTGTCATTTGTTTTTCAACAGGACAATCAGCCAACACACCTCCAGGCTGTGTAAAGGCTATTTGACCAGAAAGGAGAGTGATGGAGTACTGCATCAGATAACCTGGCCTCCACAATCACCTGACCTCAACCCAATTGAGATGGTTTGGGATGAGTTGGACAGCAGAGTGAAGGAAAAGCAGCCAACAAGTGCTCAGCATATGAGGGAATCCTTCAAGACTGTTGGAAAATAATTCCAGATGAATCTGGTTGAGAGAATGCCAGGAATGTGCAAAGCTGTCATCAAAATATATTTTGATTTGTTTAACACTTTGTTTGGTTACGGCATGATTCCATATGTGTTATTTCATAGTTTTGATGCATTAATTCTACAATGTAGAAAATAGTCAAAATAAAGAATAACCCTTGAATGGGTAGGTGTGTTGAAACTTTTGACTGGTACTGTACATTCATGCTACACACACGTTACAACTGCTGCTACCAGACTCGTATTATGATTTCTAAATAAACACCCCTCAAATCCTCCCTTCCCCAAAACACGTGGAATAAGGGACTATAAATTGTTCTCTATTATTCTCATGCTAAAATGTTTATTCTATTCTACTGAGCTAATTACTTTATTTTCATATTGTTATATTATTTCTTATTGATGTTGCCTTGTCCAGAAGGAATCTGCAAGTAAGCATTTGGTTGGACGGTGTATACCATGTGTATCCCGTACGTACGGCTGAATCTTAGAAGCTGCTTCATGTATGTCACCCTCCTATGGTGCAGGCGGAACTGTGACTCGGACTACAGTGACGGGGAGGAGGACTTCTACTACTCAGAGATCGAGGTCAACATGGACAGCCTATCAGAGGGCTTGTCCAGCCTCACGCCCACCTCCCCCACCACTACCGGCCCTCCCCCCATCTTCCCCCCTTTCTCCCACGCCGCCTTTGTTCCCCGCTCTGAGCCCGCCCACATCGTCATGAGGGGACCGCAGGGTCATGCCCCCAGTCTGCTCAGCCAATCAGCTCCCTCCACGCTCTGCCATATCCGTACTGACCACGCCTACCAGGTAAGAACAGTCAGGCACACACATGCACGCACATCCACCTTATTCTCCAATGGCTATGGAACTCTGTTGCTATAGAGACTCCAGGAGTTTCATGTACTGGAGCTTTCCTCTACTCCATGACAGATAATGTTTTGGTTCTCCTGGTCTGTGTGTGTTTAGTTACTTATGTCCATGAAACTGAGTTGAAGCTTAAAGCTGCACATGACACGTCACGTCAGATCAATAGATTTCTTTAGGTGAGGTCGCCGCCTTCTCTATTTTACTCCATTTTCCGTAGTATCTATCTCCCTTTTCTTTCAGTATCAGTCTTTGTCGCTCAACCTCCCTCTACCTCCACTCGTTCACTTCTTCTCTAATCATCTCTCCCCCCTCACCTCCCTCTCTCATCTCTCCCTCCCTCTCTCTCCTCTTCCCCTCTCTCCTCTTCCTCTCTCTCTCCCTTCTCATCTCTCTCTCTGCTCTTCCTCTCTCTCTCCTTTCTCACCTCTCTCTCTCTCCCTCTCTCTCTCTCTCTCTCTCTTTCTCTCTCTCTCTCATCTCTCTCTCTCCTTTCTCATCTCTCTCTCTCTCTCTCCCTTCTCATCTCTCCCTCCCTCTCCCTTCTCATCTCTCCCTGCCTCTCTCTCTCTCTCTCTCCTCTTCCTCTCTCTCCCTTCTCATCTCTCTCTCCTCTTCCTCTCTCTCCCTTCTCATCTCTCTCTGCTCTTCCTCTCTCTCCTTTCTCATCTCTCCCTCCCTCTCTCTCTCTCTCTCTCTCTCCCTTCTCATCTCTCCCTCCCTCTCTCTCTCTGTCTCTCACCGTGGTGCGGTACTGTGTTTTCCAGGCCACTGCTCCTGTGAGTATTCCTGTGTGTTCGGAGCAGGCTGATGGGAATAGGGATGGGATCAGTGTGTCCTGGCAGTCCCCTCCTGTCATTTTTAAAGGCTTAACGGTGAGCAGGCTGCTTTCTCTCCCTCTCTTTCTGCATCCTCATATCTCTATCTTCAATCACTAACCCATCTCTCAACTCCCTACTCCTACTCCCTAGCTCCTACCACCCCCAACTAACCTCTTTTTCAATTTCTCTTTTCCCCTTTCATTCTAGCTCATCTCTCTCCTCCTTTCTTCTACCCTACCTCTCTCTGCCTCTACCTCCCGTCCCTGGAGTGTTGTTTACTATGTAGACATATTGTCTTTAGGGTTGAACTAGAATCAGTTTAGCCCTAACATAGCCAGTGTGAAGAATAACACGGTCTGAGAGGTGACACTGATCTAGAGCCGTAGTTACGTAGACTTCTTTCTTGTCATGTCACATGGTCAGGAAAATCTCAGAGCATTAGGTGTAGCCCTTAATTATGGACTGCCATGCTGTGATTGGTTGGTGTTGAATGCCCTTTGACCTGTGGTTGCCCCTGCAGGGGCCGTTGACTCACATCCGCACGGTGAGCTTCGGGGAGAAGAGACAGCCAGCCCCTCACACACACACCACCATCTGCAAGACACCTCCCTTTACTGCCCCCCTGCCCAAACCAGCACCAGGAATCAGGTACACAGTGTGTGTGTGTGTGTGTGTGTGTGTGTTGACCCTTGCTTTGTGAGTGTGTTTAGCAACTTCATGGTATTGTAGTGTAAAGTCTAACTGTGTGCCATCTTATTGGTTGCCAAGGAAACCCCGCGGAGATGCCAAAAAGTGCCGGAAAGTGTATGGCATGGAGAAGAGGGACATGTGGTGCACAGCCTGCCGCTGGAAAAAAGCCTGTCAGCGATTCACTGACTGAACCCCAGTACATCACTGGGACGGACTCTTCCTCTGCCAGCGCTGCAATGAGGTGTCATCTTCCACTGAGGAGATGTGGGGGTTTCTCTGTGATGAAGCCCCTCAGAGCACGCACTGCTTCCTCCTGACCAGCAGGGGGCTCTCTGCTCGCTTCTCCTAGTCCTCAGACAGCTGAATTCACAAAACACAACAACTAACTGATGAAAAAGGCAAAAAATAAAAATGAATTTGGCTTTGGAAGAATTGTTTTTCTTTCTAATGATGAGACTTTTTAGGTAATCAAAAAAAGAAAAATATTATTCAAAACCTTTTTTGATTTGTTTTGTATTTTCTAATTTGGTCTGCCTTCACTGTAGGGGAGTGGTTGAAAATTTCAGATAAGCTTTTTGCTATTGTATTGTTTTTTACCGGTCCGAGTATCATGTAAGCTACTGTGTTTGAGTTTATAAGATCCTGATACCGCTCCCTTGTCAGCCTCTTTCAATGCATCTCTGTTAATGTTTTAGAACTGAAATCACATTCACTTCGGGGCTTTTATTCAAATGGATCGTTTTCAAATTTCAACTGTCCCTCTTTTGAAAAGGGCAGTAAGTCTACCAAAGGAAAAACAAATCAGAATATCGCTGAGAATTTAGATGCTGCTTATTAAGATGCTTGTTCTGCTCTTCATATCCAAGTGTTATGGAATATTCAACTCAGAAACTCTAATCACGTTGTTTGGGAAGTAAATCATCCGTAGCTACTCATCATAAGAGTCTTGCTTTTTTGCATAGATATGAAACACACTCTTCCATCTGGTTGCACCAAATGTTACGTTTTGAATGTACAGTTTATAAAGATATCTATTTCCCTTTCTTCCTTTCTATACCTCTGATATGCATCTTTCAGAAACAACACATCTTTCAACAGATCACTGTAAACTTTATAACTAAAGTGTTTCCTCTCATTTCTTACATGTGTTTTCAGCGATCAGTTGCCAAGGCTACTAGTAGTTGCAAAGTGTAATCGCCAGGGTTTGGAAAGTCTCGTCTTGCTTTGATTAATCAGCTCTATTGTTGATAACCGTTATCGTCGACAACATTAATCTCTGCTGTAACGCTGCTGGCTACTCAGTGTTCATTTTCTGGGTATCATCATAGACATAGAATACTCATTCTCTGTGGGTACTGTACCATAGTCAGTCCTACTCAACCCTCACTCCCAGTTACAGCTCTTAACTGGTATCTGATGGCGTTGAAATCAAGATGTTTGTCTCCAAGGGATTGTTTGCTTCCCATGAATTGTACCTGGATTCCTGATCAGACATGAGAGCAGATATAGATGTATATTTTTAAACAGATGTATTTTTCTACTCTAGCTACTGTTTCGATTGTTGCCAGCTCTTTGAATGTAGTCTCTGCAGGCTCTCTCTTTCTGCTCCCAACACTGACTACTAGCCATTACACAAGTTACACCAGCACACACACACACACACACAGGACTCTAAATTAACTGGTGCTCCCAATTTTTAAAAGTTAGGAGCAGCACATAAAATGTATGAGCACCAGATTATATTGTTTAATTGATTGAGATGCAGCCTATATTTATCTCCTTTTGAAGCACATGCTGTGCCCCAGAAATGAACACCGTTTAGATAGTTTATAATAAAAGCTCAAATGTTGATACAAATATCAGAAATTACGTGGAATATTTGGTTTCTACATTGTGTAAAATCACTATTTTCCTATTGAGATGCATTACATTGAACATTGTACACTGTCTCTAAGCACGTCAGGTTTGTGATGAGGACATCGATCTCCTGAAGAAGCTATCCTTTTCCTTTCTGTGCCCCTAAATGTTTGGATATACTGGTAAAGTTGCCAGTTTGTTAGCTAGGTAGCCAATGAGGTAACATGACTGAACAAACTGTAAACAAATGGCCCACGAAGTGGTTTATTAACGTAAATTGCGGTCCTGTCGATAGGCTATAGAAAGAATAACAACTGCGCTGGTAATATGGGTCAGATCTTTTTAACTGGGGTAGAAACAAGATATTTTTGCTGTAGTAATGGTTCAACCATGATGCTAACTTTTTTTTCTCTAGGGGACTCGGAATCAACAGTACTGCGAAGCCTAATCATTACAACAATTATTATTTGGGATACTTGTTTTTATAGGAGCACAGTACACCCCCCCCCCCCCCCCCCAACAAAAATAATCTAGGTCGCACAGCAAAATATTTATGGCCGCACTTTAGAGCCCTACGCACAGTCACGCACGTGCACATCCTGTAGTGCCACCTGGCCTCTTACCTCAGCTCACCTTGAACTTGTTTCGATGACAACGGCCACAGTCAGTGGCAGTGTTCGATTGCATCAAAACTACTGCAGGCAACTGCCTGCCGACTGACTGATCTACAAATCACCTTCCATCATAAATATCGGCTCATTATTATTTGTAGATCAGTCAGTCACAATTTACCCATGATACATTGCGTCTTTTATCCTATCGAACACAGCCTATGACTTTCCAGTCGTTGGCTGTCTTACACATCTGTTGTCATGTTGACACATGCGCTCTCAGCTGTCACATATTCTAATTGACATGACATCAGTAGAAGGCCATTCTAAGACAGCTGGCCGTGACTGTTATATCTTGTTGTTTTTTGGGTACAACAAACAAGCAATCGAACCAACGGGATTCTTTTTGGGGCTCTATTCATCCTTATCCCTGAATCCTTACAGATTGCGTACTGGTAATTTCCGATTGAGCCGACATATGCAGAGTTTGAGTGAATGTTAACAGGGAAATTTGCCTTTACATTTTAATTCCACTGTCACGCTGAACTTTCCCGATACGTGTTTAATAGAGCCATGCCATGTCAGTCTTTTCCTTGATTTCCATTACCAACAAATATGTTCATGCTTGTTGGCTAGTAACCTTGCTGTCAGGCGTTCTGTCTGAGAGAGAGAAGCCGTGTCTTACAGTTCCTCACTGGTCAGAATGGAGAGTAGGCTGGTAATTAATGGTCAGAAACTTCACAAGTGCCAATGAAAATAACATTACGAGGACAAATGATGTACCTAAAGAAATGGTACTAACTTGCACTGCACAAAGAAAAACATTTATACATGGAGATTTTATATACACAGATTTTGAAGTGAAATTTAATTAGAGGTTTTGAGTCGTCACTGCTTTGGTGTTAAAATGGGGTTTCAGGGATGGGGCTTCTACACCTCTTGGGTCCCCCCATAAGAACGTTCTGAACCTGTATGTCTAGTTCTCTCTGTGTGTGGTGTACACAGCCCAATGGGGCCCACAATGTTGTCTGGAATAGAGTGGTACTGGATGCAGCCTTGGGGAAAAGGCTTCCAAAAGGGTTCTTCGGTTGTCCCCATAGGAGAACCCTGTTGGGTTCCAGGTAGAACACTTTTTGTTTTCTAGTAGAAAACCTTTTGAGTTCCATGTAGAAGTCTCTGTGGAAATGGTTTTACCTGGAACCAAAAGGGCTCTACATGGAACCAATAAGGGTTCTTCAAAGGATTCTCCTATGGGAACAGACGAAGAGCCATTTGGTTCTAGATGGCACCTTTTAAGAGTGTAGTACAGCACGGTACTTTGTGAGTAAGGGTTTCCCCTCAACCTTGTTATTGTGTCACCGAGATGACCCCTGAAGTCACATCTCAGGCAGTCTGCCCTAACTTGGTATGGGGGGAAACTGGTCCAGCATTACCCATCAGTCATTCAATGGTTGCTTGTTGTCGTCTTCGGAACAGATCGTTTCAACGACATGGGGTTTCCTACACATCCTACTCATATACTGCTTTCAGAAACATTGGGTTTAGTCTTGGCAAGTGGCTTTTTCACATTTTATTCCAGATGAGAGAAGAGGTTTTATTTCCAGACTGACTCCTATTTTGGACTCCTGTCTGATTGTGATTTGATTTTAAGTGAGCACTTAAACACACCCGCTCAGCTCTCTCTCAGTCCATCCCACCGGACAAAGCATCTGACACTTCTCCACCAATTGACTGGCAGCGGATTGGCCAGTCATACTTTTGATTTGCATCAGAGCAATCAAGTCCATTGTTCTCAATTTAAGTCACCCTATCCCCGCCATGTAATTTTTTTATTGCACTAAATTGGCCTTATGGGTCACTGGCCAGGGCTAATGCAAAGGGAGCACTCTTTATTTAATTGTTACCTGCCAGCAGCATCCACTGCTGGCTTTCCTCTGAAGCTAAGCAGGGTTGGTCCCTGGATGGGAGACCAGATGCTTCTGGAAGTGGTGTTGGAGGTCCAGTAGGAAGCACTCTTTCCTCTGAAGCTAAGCAGGGTTGGTCCACGATGGGAGACCAGATGCTTCTGGAAATGGTGTTGGAGGTCCAGTAGGAAGCACTCTTTCCTCTGAAGCTAAGCAGGGTTGGTCCACGATGGGAGACCAGATGCTTCTGGAAATGGTGTTGGAGGTCCAGTAGGAAGCACTCTTTCCTCTGAAGCTAAGCAGGGTTGGTCCCTGGATGGGAGACCAGATGCTTCTGGAAGTGGTGTTGGAGGTCCAGTAGGAAGCACTCTTTCCTCTGAAGCTAAGCAGGGTTGGTCCCTGGATGGGAGACCAGATGCTTCTGGAAGTGGTGTTGGACGTCCAGTAGGAAGCACTCTTTCCTCTGAAGCTAAGCAGGGTTGGTCCCTGGATGGGAGACCAGATGCTTCTGGAAGTGGTGTTGGACGTCCAGTAGGAAGCACTCTTTCCTCTGAAGCTAAGCAGGGTTGGTCCACGATGGGAGACCAGATGCTTCTGGAAGTGGTGTTGGAGGTCCAGTAGGAGGCACTCTTTCCTCTGGTCTAAAAAATATATATGTAACCTAGGGCAGTGATTGAGGACATTGCCCTGTGTAGGGTGCTGTCTTTCAGATGGGATGTTAAACGGGTGTCCTGATTCTCTGTGGTCACTAAAGATCCCATGTCACTTATTGTAAGAGTATTTTAACCCTGGTGTCCTAGCTAAATTTCCAATCTGGCCCTCATACCATCATGGCCACCTAATCATCCTCAGCTTCCAATTGGCTCATTCATCCCGGTGTAACTATTCCCTACGTTGTTGCTGTAAATGAGAACGTGTTTAGGAGACCTGAGGCTTTGGAAGGTTTTGATTTGGTGTGTTTGGAGAACTGGGGCTTTATGATAGGTGTTGAAAGAGGAAGTGGGACAAGCAGTGACGATTATTAGATATGGATTTGTAGTTTCAGGGCATATGCACCGTAAAGAGAACCGTGGTGCTATTTTGATGTTGTTTTCTTTGTTGTATTTCTATTGTATAAAAAGGAAACTTTCTCAAGTAGATTTGCTCAGAATATTTTTTTCCTTCCTATTTTTTAAAGGGCAATTGAGAAGCTATATTGAATATAACATGTACATACTTCTATATTGCAGTTTAGGGGAAAAGGGGAGAAAAAACGTTGATGAATTTGAAACCTACAAAAAGAAAAGCTTGTTTTCTTTCTTGTAACGCTGGCTAGTTTCTACTGCCTATAGAGAACTGTTAGTGCGCTCTGTCTTCAGTATCGGAAAACATTTAACATACACACTAACAGTTGGACCTATCATGTGTATATCATATCTATACCACAACCATGCAGTATTGCTTCACCTTCTTACATTGTGCAATTATGTGCTTTAATTGAACTAACTTGACCTTTTGATGACCTTTCTTTGAGCCACCTGTGTGGGATCTATTACGAATGCATTCATTGGCATGTAGGCGTTTATTTGGGCAGTTTTATAATGAGTCCTTGGCCATTATGAATGCTTATAGTGGTCCATATACTGCACTCTTCCCACTTAGTGTAATGCATATAATGAATATGTTTATGAAGGTGTAATGCATTTGTTAAGGTGGTCATAAGGAACCATGAGCTGTTGTGAATGCTTATGACAAGTCTTATAATACACTATGGAGTGATCGACTGTGCTATAAATGCAGTCATAATGATTTGTACACGATTCCTAAAATCTGCTACCTTTTCTGTCTCCCTTCCTGCCAAATATGGATTTATCAGAATACGTGTTGTTGTTATTATCTTTTGAGGTAATGTTGTATGTAATGAGGAAGTGTGTTATCCAGAGAAATAGAATTATAGTTTCATGGTTTCACCTTTGGGGATTCTGTTTCCTGTCCTGCACATTCCAACAGGCCGCTTGCCTTGGTGTCTGTCTGTTCCGTACCTGTACATTTCCCTGTCATAACTTCAGTGACTTTCTCTCCATCTCCTCCTCTATTTCTCTCCATTATGTATCTTTCTCTTTCAAAATGTACTGTAGTCCCAAGTCATTACCCAGTATATTAAGCTAACCAAGCCCTTGAAATATGTTCAGTGATTCTATTCTTTGTTTGCTTTTTGAATGTTGATGTTGTTGAGTCCAGCCCAACAGCACAGCAACAGCAAAGCCAATGGATCTCCATCCAAATGTAATTCATCGTCATGGCAGCTCCACTCAACTCTGTGCTTCTTCTTCTACCGTACTCGTAATCGACATACCTATTTGATCTGTTTGTCTTTCTGTCACTGTTTTACCTGTCTTTGATCTGTTTGTCTTTCTGTCACTGTTTTACCTGTCTTTGATCTGTTTGTCTTTCTGTCACTGTTTTACCTGTCTTTGATCTGTTTGTCTTTCTGTCACTGTTTTACCTGTCTTTGATCTGTTTGTCTTTCTGTCACTGTTTTACCTGTCTTTGATCTGTTTGTCTTTCTGTCACTGTTTTACCTGTCTTTGATCTGTTTGTCTTTGTCACTGTTTTACCTGTCTTTGATCTGTTTGTCTTTGTCACTGTTTCACCTGTTTTACCTGTCTTTAATCTGTTTGTCTTTGTCACTGTTTACCTGTCTTTGATCTGTTTGTCTTTGTCACTGTTTTACCTGTCTTTGATCTGTTTGTCTTTGTCACTGTTTTACCTGTCTTTGATCTGTTTGTCTTTGTCACTGTTTTACCTGTTTTACCTGTCTTTAATCTGTTTGTCTTTGTCACTGTTTACCTGTCTTTGATCTGTTTGTCTTTGTCACTGTTTTACCTGTCTTTGATCTGTTTGTCTTTCTGTCACTGTTTTACCTGTCTTTGATCTGTTTGTCTTTCTGTCACTGTTTTACCTGTCTTTGATCTGTTTGTCTTTCTGTCACTGTTTTACCTGTCTTTGATCTGTTTGTCTTTGTCACTGTTTTACCTGTCTTTGATCTGTTTGTCTTTGTCACTGTTTTACCTGTTTTACCTGTCTTTAATCTGTTTGTCTTTGTCACTGTTTACCTGTCTTTGATCTGTTTGTCTTTGTCACTGTTTTACCTGTTTTACCTGTCTTTGATCTGTTTGTATTTCTGTCACTGTTTACCTGTTTTTGATTTATTTGTCTTTCTGTCACTGTTTTTCCTGTCTTTGATCTGTTTGTCTTTCTGTCACTGTTTTCCTGTCTTTGATCTGTTTGTCTTTCTGTCACTGTTTTCCTGTCTTTGATCTGTTTGTCTTTGTCACTGTTTTACCTGTCTTTGATCTGTTAGTCTTTGTCACTGTTTTACCTGTTTCACCTGTCTTTGATCTGTTTGTCTTTGCCACTGTTTCACCTGTCTTTGATCTGTTTGTCTTTCTGTCACTGTTTTACCTGTTATACCTATCTTTGATCTGTTTGTCTTTGTCACTGTTTTACCTGTTTCACCTGTATTTGATCTGTTTGTCTTTCTGTCACTGTTTTACCTGTCTTTGATCTGTTTGTCTTTGTCACTGTTTCACCTGTCTTTGATATGTTTGTCTTTCTGTCACTGTTTTACCTGTCTTTGATCTGTTTGTCTTTCTGTCACTGTTTTACCTGTCTTTGATCTGTTTGTCTTTCTGTCACTGTTTTACCTGTTTTACCTGTCTTTGATCTGTTTGTCTTTCTGTCACTGTTTTACCTGTCTTTGATCTGTTTGTCTTTCTGTCACTGTTTTACCTGTCTTTGATCTGTTTGTCTTTGTCACTGTTTTACCTGTCTTTGATCTGTTTGTCTTTATTTTTTAACTGTCTAAATGTTTTTCTCCTGCTGTGCCATGTCTTTACCGAGCCTTATCGTTGGCTGGAGTGAAACTGACCTTATTTGTGTTTCTTTATTATCTTGTTCGTGTTAATTGATTGATTGATGTTCCTTCATTATGTGTAGAAGAGGGATTTGTTTTATTGCTTATGTCAGTCTGTGACATCAAGTGAATGGATGACTTAATGTCATGATGAAGATGATGTTGAAAATAAGGCAGGTGATGTAAATGTGATAGAGAGAAAATAAACACAAATGGAATGGAATATGTATTCTCTTGTCTCTCTTTCTTCTCTGTGTGTGTGTGTGTGTCTCTGTGTTTTTGTCATAGGCGAAATTGCTCCCCTCTCCCCAATATTCAGAACAGGTGGATTCGTCCCCCTCAAAATATATATTGATTGGGGGCCCCTGGAGTTTGGGGCCCCCAGATAGCATATGCAAGTTTCATAAGCACTGGTAAAATGTGTCGAAATGCAGTCAATTTGCTTTTAACCGTCAAAAAACAAATCTCAGCCTCATGGCAAAAGTTGCAGAATGGAGGTAGGTGCCCCAAATGCATTAGTCCGGCCCTATTTAGATGCACTGCGATCCTTGGTGTCCCCCATTCTCATTGGGTCAAAGCGCTGTCAATCTAGCTCAGATAAACTGGTCAAACTAAGTAGAGAATCAATCTTCAGGATGTTATTTTCATATATATCCAATAACGTTCCAACCGGATCATACGTTTTCAGCTGCAGCCAAATGGAACGACGGTGGCACCCACAGAGAAAAGCGCCACAGGAAAATGGCATTCTGTCGGGACAGTGACCATTTCCTCTCCCATTCGGTCAAAGTTCACACCAAAAGCTCCATTCCTCTTTCTACTGAATGAGGACATCTAGTGGAAGGCGTAGGAAGTGCTACCAGATCGATATCTTGTTGGGGAAGTTGGTCAAAGTTGACCCACATTCAGAATTTCACTTCTTGCCTGCCCTGTGAGTTCTGTTATACTCACATACACAATTCAAACAGTTTTAGAAACTTCAGTGTTTTCTATCCAATAGTAATACTAATATGCATATATTAGCAATCTAGGACAGAGTAGGATGCAGTTCACACAATTCATCCAAAGTGAAAATACTGCCCCCTATCCTCAACAAGTTTTAACCATGAAGAGAGGAAAAAAATATCCCCTTTACCTCAACACAATTTAATTGTATCTAAGGGTAACATGTTCATTTAAGTAAACATATACATTGACGTTGTTTAAAACTTATGATTAATGATTTGAGATAAAGGGGAATTATCATTAGGTTTAGTTGATAGTTCACTTTTGAGTTTCTGAATCGAAGTAGCATAGTGAATGCTAGTTAGGCGTTTTGAGTTCTTCTGGGAAATTGATGTTTAGGTGTCTCACTTTTAGATGTTTCCTGGGATTATAATCTTGGGGAGAGTGGGTGAGATTGAGGCCATAAATGACCAAATTGAAAAAGCCCTGGAAGTTTTGTTTATTCATTAAGGTTTGCAAATATATACACATAAAACATTTGTTAGGACTATTTGTTTTAGTGCAAAGGTATTTTAAAGAGGCACGCTCACATATGGAACTTTATGAGTTTTAATTACACAAGTTAATTTTTTATTTTAAGGATAAAGTGTTCTTTAATATGTCTAATGTAGTATGGAACATACTACATAAAAGGGTGGTATGACCTATTGACCTTATCATGGCTATCTTTTGGGGTCTGATCAGCCTCAGGGGAGAGCCATTGGTATAATGAATTTGTGGTCATTTGGGTTACTAGTTTTAAGGTAAATTAATTATAATGGAGTTTTAGTTTGGGGTTAGAATTATTGTTTGAATCACTGATGAGAAAGTGTTTCAGGATTCTGTTTTACAATTTTAGCTTTGAAGTTTTTGAATTGGCTATTATTGATTTGGTGTTACAACAGAAAATAATCATATTTATCATTGAGAATAAATAGGGGGAGATAAAACATGGTCCTTTGAGGTTTGGACAGGACACCGTATTAAACCAATAGTGCAGGAAATTACATAGAAAAATAAGTTTCAGTTCTTAGAGGTGATAAATTACTGTAGATAAGGTATTCCACACACTATGCAACACATATTAAATTATTGATGAAACTGATTTTAAGGTTAATTCATGTTATTGTCAGATAAAATACTGTGGATCCCTGAAGGAAAAAGCTTATTAGTGTAGGAAGGATTTGATACATTTAGCATTCATTTTGGCTTTGTTTGACTATTAGGAGGTTTTTATTTAAATAGTATTACATTTGACAGGAATATATGACATCTGTGATGATTTAGGATTTTTGTAAATATTAAGATAGATTGATTAAGGAAATGTAAGGACTTTAGAGATTGCCACTTATAGACATGTTTTTTCTAAAATTAATGATTTTAGATAAAGTCAAACAGTGAGAAGCTTAGTGGTATTTGAGAGATAGGAGAGAAAGGGGTTACTGTTTAAATCGGTAAATATATATATATTTAAGAAAATATATAAATAGCACAGATACTTCTTAAACTAGATAAGACACTTGACAGAGAATTGATACAGGATTGAGATGAATGGATGCCCAAGGGAGAATTGGACATACATGATAATGTCAGAAAATAAGGATAATTTACTAATCCTACCTAAATCATTATTTAGGGTAGATAAGGTTGTTACCTGGGCAGAGCCAGGTATCAAAAGGGGGATGGGTAAGTTAGTGGCCTATTGGATAATAAACTAATAATACATTTTTTAAAATTAGCTAACAAATAGGCATAGAAGTTAAAGATATAATCAGATTAAACATATGATAAACTGTGTTGTTAACCAAGCCTGTATGTCCAGGATTCTATGCATTACAGGTGAACTACTGGTGAAGTCATTCAATCCAGTCCCAGAGGCTTGTTGGGGGGACCATACCAAGGACTCCTGGTGACAGCTAGCTGAAAGAGCTACCCGGATTCATATCGCACGGCGGGAGGGTAAGACACATTGACACTGTCGAAAAATAAACAGTGTTCGAGAGGAGAACTGGAATTAACAGAATTCCGGGGGCCATCTCTCGAATGAAGATATCCTTTCTGTCATTTCACACCTGTTTTTGTTCATAGAAGTGAATGTGTGTCTGGCTCTTGCTAATGATGTGTTCTCGGGGAGAGGGTGGGGCTTCACATGGGCGCTGTTCATCTGAGCTGTCTTATCGTGGGTGCCATATTCCTGATACAGCACGTCCCATCTGAGTATGCGGAGAGTGGTAATTTGACCCATGGTTTAGATGGTGAGGATTTTGTTCCAACACAAGCATAAGAGATCCCTAGATCTGGGTAGACAGGAAGTTAGAGTAGAGGTTGGGAAGGATCTCTCAATGGAGTTTTATGTAGACCAAATGGGGTCTTTAACTACATGGCAGTCTAGGACTCTGAGCCATTATGGTATATATCGGTGTAGGTCCCCATGTTGGTTGTGGGGACAGGTCATAGCTCATACGGAGAGAGAGGACTATATGAATCTACTCACCCAGTATGGAAGGAGGTGGAGTATAGTGAAGGTGAGAGAAGGATATATTGCATAAAGATACGCCTTACCCTTCAAAAGGTCATGAAAGAGGATCTAGGGTTATTGTATGTTGGATATGACCAGTTTTTGGTTGACACCCTAGTACGGTTCCGGGTAGAGGAGGTTAGGCCAGTATGGTAAAGCTGTTGACGAAAGCAGGAATGCCAGATAATGACAGTTACAGTTACTATTTATATCCACAGGTTCCCCTTTTAAATCAAGACTTCCTCCCTTTACAGTGACCGGAGGATATTATTACCGTTTGGCCCGGTACAGTACTCTTGGGAAATATGTAGGGGAAGATAGTACCTGCAATTGGACAGAGAATATTACCACTGATATATTACCACTGACGAGACCATGTCTAATTTGATAGGCGGTTTGAACTCTGGGGATTTCAATAAGGTAAAGTGGGCTAGGGCTGACATCTGGAGGTTGTGTGAGGGAATGATGTCAGGGCGAAGTTTTACCGGCAGATTGGACAGGATTATGCTCCCTTGTACATTTGGGAATGCCTTTCACACTCATTCAACACCAAGACATGAAGTTGGCCAAACGGGAGAAAATAAGTACTCCATCTGGGTCTTTTGATGACAGAGTAT
Organism: Oncorhynchus clarkii lewisi; assembly: GCF_045791955.1. Classification (NCBI taxonomy): domain Eukaryota; kingdom Metazoa; phylum Chordata; class Actinopteri; order Salmoniformes; family Salmonidae; genus Oncorhynchus; species Oncorhynchus clarkii. The sequence continues at coordinate 37,385,463 of NC_092166.1, read as the reverse complement.
ATATTGATAACATTGGGGTTCTACTGGGGATACCAGACTAGTTCAAAGTAAGAAATCAGATCCTAGCAGGATTAGAGTTAAGCATTTCCGGGTGGTCTACTCTCAATAAGAACGTGGACTGGATTAATTATATTTATTATAATCAACAGCGCTTTACCAATTATACCAGAGATGCTATTAAAGGTTTGGCAGAACAGACTGAAGCAACCAGCCTGATGGCTTGGAAGAATAGAATTGCATTAGATATGTTATTGGCTGAAAAGGGAGGAGTATGCGTGATTTTCGGGACCATGTTTGTGCTTACATCCCAAATAACACAGCTCTGGACAAATCAGTGACCGAAGCCTCAGCTGGTTTGACCACCCTGGCTCACGGTTTGGCAGAAAACTCTGGGGTGGATACTTATCTGACTAATTGGTTTGATAGTACGTTTGGAAAATGGAAAAATATTATGATCACTGTATTATGGGCTACATTCACCTGTGTGACTGTTTTAGTTTTATGGGGCTGTTGTCTAATTCCCTGTGTACGAGGCCTTATTTCCAGGACTCTGGAGAAATCGATGACACAACAGATGGTGAGGTACGGGCCGATTCCAGGTTCTGACCCATGGAGTGCTGAATGCATGTCTACAGAACAAGTAGACAAATCTGGATCCTTCATTTGCGGGGAACTTATGTTTGATGAGACCATTTTTGATATTTAGGGAGGTTAGGTTGTATCTTGTTTCAATATTAGACAGTTTTTTTTACGAAGATTAACGAAAATCCTGATAAGAAGAGTTATGATTCTGATGTAGGCCTAAAAAACAGTCAGTGCGAATGCAAGTAGTGGTTTATGTTATGTGATATATTGATAAGAAATATTTTTAATAAAAATAGAAGTAGGCTTATTTATATTTCAATATAACTACATATGTGATTGGATGTATAATATTTAATCAAATGTTAAGGGAATTTTTATCAATAATGACTTATTATATATACATTTCAATCAGGACTGACTAATCAGAATACTATTATGTTACTGTATATGTACTAATCAGAATACTATTATGTTACTGTATATGTATGAATTTTCTTTTAATCCTAGTACTGAATATAATGTGTGTAAATATAATCAAGAATTAGAACAATGACTGTCTGTTCCTTGGTAGAAATTAATGAACTATATCGCCAGACTGGCTAGAATGCTCATCTACACAGGCTGGCCTTGGCTCTAGACTGATGCGGGAAGGCTTGAGAACTATACAGCCTTTCTACCAGTGTCAAGAAGAGACGGAACATTTAGAAAATGCTGACGTCATTTTCAGTTTATAATCTGTGGTAAAATGTATCATGAGCAGTACTCTCGTGAATAAACGCTGCTGGTTGACTTTAAGACTGGGCTCTGTCCATTTTATACAAAATAAGAGTCATACAAATTCTTATGAATTGACAGAGTGTTTAATTTTAATTGGTTATTAAAACAGAGGAATTTCATTCCTGCAACAATTGGTCCTTCGAACCGGGATCTAAAATACCCGTCTCTGCCCTCTGAAGGTTGTACGCCGAAAAATCGTGCACGAGCGGGCCGGGTCCCGTTATGTAAGACGTTGCCTCTGAATTGAGGGTGAAAAGACCAGGCCGGTGTACACCCCAGACCGACAGGGATGGTGACTAGATCCAACGAACAATGCTTTTCCCAGTCGGCGGCAAGGTCAGTAGCCTATATTCTTGATTCTGGGGGGATTTGAGTTCTTTGATTGATGTTCTAACATTTTTAGAATTCATCAATAATGGGAGCTTTGCTCACAGGGTTTTGTATGACCAACATACACTGGGTTTTGTATAACCGATATGCACTGGGCAGGTTCGAAAATAACCAGTGGTAATGTGCAATACCATAAATAAACTAAACTTAATCATGAGAGGCATATTCGCCCGAGATTAAGACAGGATATTAAATAGGTGCTGGCGGATAGGACGTTGATCTTGTACAAATAAGGTATTAACTAGGCGTGGGGAGACAGGAAGGGAATTATATGCGGAAAAGATCACTTGAATGGTCATTTGAATTGTGGGAGTATTGATCATCGTTCCGATTCAACAATTAGTACTGAAATATCCAAATGAGGAGGAGAAACCAAAATCTATAGCAATGGGATAAAAGCCAAATCTATAGACGAGGTTCCATGCGAGAGGGAAGCCTAAGAAATAGTGGCGTGAGATAAGGATTATTAGCGTTCTTTAAAAGCCCTCTGACACAACCGGAAAATAAGATATTAACTAGGTATTTACGACCCCTGGGCTTATAGTTGTATAGGTAAGACCTCATATCTGATTCAACAGTCAAAGCTATTGATAAGGTTTCCATAAAGGAGAAAACACAAATAGAAATCCAAGGAGGTCCCGGAACTTTGAAACCGATAGACTAAAATTGATTTTAAATTGTAATTCATCTATTTGTATGTTTTGCCTGAAAAAATACGGTCGCTAGTGTTTGTATAAGATATGAACTGAACGTTTAATATGTTGTTTAGATTGAATTGAAAAAATAAGTCATTAAAAATAATGGCGGGACAATTTCTATTTTGCCCAAAATGATCTGCTAGAATAATGTATTGAGATGGTAGTCGTATTTAAATAAATGTATCATAGAAGAGAAAGTCACCTAAACCTGGTTAAATGTAGGGAATAACGGAGAGATACGATACAGTTTTGTGCTACCAGGATGTTTTATTTTTTTAATGAATCGACTGACATACGATACATTTAGCACAGAACATGGTACGTTTAAATGTTAGGGTATAGAAAGTTGAGAAGTTTGGTTGGTTTTACTTTGTTGATAGAATTTAAAGCAGAACTCAATCTGAATAGGGATATAGGCAGGCTGACTTGCGGCATCATTTTACGTTGGCTACACAACACCGTTCCTCAAATTATGACAGAGAAAATGGGTTGCGGCATTTAGAGGGAAAATGGGTGCATTATAGCTTTGAGTTACTTTTCAAAAGTGGCTAAAAGTTCCAAATACATTTTTTTTAAGGAGCTGAATATCGTAAGGATAGTCTGAAAAGATACTACAGCTAGCAACGGAATTGCTAGGCATTCCATTGGGCGTTATTGGAATATAAATAGGTAAGAATAGTTTAATCGTAAAAAGTTGTGATTGTTTCCCGAGTATTGATTTTTGGTTAGTTAACTCCAGTGAATTCGAACAAGAAGTTAACGTATTCTAAAAACATGATCTGTTTTCATTACGGGGAACAAGTAAATGTCTACAAAGGGTATGGCTGGCTAGAAATGTCTTATCTTAAAGGGACAGTGCCCGTTTATCACAGTGGTTTGAGTGTATGGCAGTGTATAAACTATTTTGGGGCGACAATTTGAAGATAGACTGAATGAGTTACATGAAACGTTGAGGGATTTAAAACGAATGATGTGAAGGGATTATCATAATTATTAGGTTTCGTTGTTGTTGTAAACGTTTGGGTTAAGGGGATTTCCCTGTTCCCAGAGACAAGATATCTTAAAGGGGTACACTCATATATGGAATATTAGGAGTTTTATTTTCTGAGTTTTAATTAGACAAGTGAATAATGTATTGGGAATAGAGTCGTAATTAAAATGCTAAATCAAAGACGAGACAGTTACTTAAATCAAATGAATTCTAAATAATAAGGAAGAGACAATTACGATAGATTTATGCCTATCGAAATGTTCTTATAAATTTAGCGAATTGAGAGATGAGAGATGTTGATTGATGTTGTAAATTCTAATTCAGCATTCAACAGATGTGATAAATTAGGTTTGGTTTATCGAACCCGTAAGTACTACTGTTGCTGCAGACAGCCAACAATTATTTACAATTCATTGAAAGTCGTTGCGGCTCGGCTCTAGGTTGAGCACTTGTTGATGACATCACTCGCAAGACACTTTTGTCGCCAAGGAAATGATGTCGTGACTGGGGGAATCGGAGAAAATTGTTTGTGTCATTTAGAAGGAAAATGTGTGCATTATTGTTTTGAGTCACTTTTCAGAAGTTGATGAACATTTCCAAATACATTTCTAAAAGTAGTTGTAAGTCGTCAGGGTAGTCAGGAAAGATGCTAAAAACAAGCAGCAGATTCGCTAGGTTGAATTTGGTTATTTGAGCTTTTCCCCTGATACGTAGACATCTGTAACAGGGGCAAGTTGGGTTAATCTTGAGGAACATGCAGATGGTGTTTTGTTTTATTGAGATGTAAACGTGAGTCTCTGAGTAATTATGTCATCTGAAGCATTATAGTAGTGAGTTTTTGTATAGGTTGTTTTTTACTGATAAAAGTGGTTTGTTTATTTGGTTACTGTTTATTGTTTATTTTAGGAGTTGATTTAACTTAATTAAACATTGTATTCTGGTGTGTTTAAGTAGAATTCCTTCTTCCGGGACAGATGGAAGTTATCTAAAATATGTAAGTTGAAGGAGCCATGGGAGAATGCGTCTACATTTTTATTAAATATCTGGGATTAAATTACGGATTTCTTACACTGAGAAATGTACAACATTTGCGGCAGAGGGAAAAAGTTACACATTGGATAATAATGTTATCTGGTTAAAGTTCCTGGGTTCATCAGCGACCTAGTATATCGGATGGTGTGGTTACACCCCTTGGGGGTGTAAAAAGGGTGATTATGAGGATTCTGTGTTATGCACTATAGCGCGTTACCACATATGTGATTGAATATTATCTGCTGTTGGCTTGTGTGGATGTATGTACAGTGCCTTGCGAAAGTATTCGGCCCCCTTGAACTTTGAGACCTTTTGCCACATTTCAGGCTTCAAACATAAAGATATAAAACTGTAGTTTTTTGTGAAGAATCAACAACAAGTGGGACACAATCATGAAGTGGAACGACATTTATTGAATATTTCAAACTTTTTTAACAAATCAAAAACTGAAAAATTGGGCGTGCAAAATTATTCAGCCCCTTTACTTTCAGTGCAGCAAACTCTCTCCAGAAGTTCAGTGAGGATCTCTGAATGATCCAATGTTGACCTAAATGACTAATGATGATAAATACAATCCACCTGTGTGTAATCAAGTCTCCGTATAAATGCACCTGCACTGTGATAGTCTCAGAGGTCCGTTAAAAGCGCAGAGAGCATCATGAAGAACAAGGAACACACCAGGCAGGTCCGAGATATTGTTGTGAAGAAGTTTAAAGCCGGATTTGGATACAAAAAGATTTCCCAAGCTTTAAACATCCCAAGGAGCACTGTGCAAGCGATAATATTGAAATGGAAGGAGTATCAGACCACTGCAAATCTACCAAGACCTGGCCGTCCCTCTAAACTTTCAGCTCATACAAGGAGAAGACTGATCAGAGATGCAGCCAAGAGGCCCATGATCACTCTGGATGAACTGCAGAGATTTACAGCTGAGGTGGGAGACTCTATCCATAGGACAACAATCAGACAAACTGTATATTGCACAAATCTGGCCTTTATGGAAGAGTGGCAAGAAGAAAGCCATTTCTTAAAGATATCCATAAAAAGTGTTGTTTAAAGTTTGCCACAAGCCACCTGGGAGACACACCAAACATGTGGAAGAAGGTGCTCTGGTCAGATGAATCCAAAATTAAACTTTTTGGCAACAATGCAAAACGTTATGTTTGGCATAAAAGCAACACAGCTCATCACCCTGAACACACCATCCCCACTGTCAAACATGGTGGTGGCAGCATCATGGTTTGGGCCTGCTTTTCTTCAGCAGGGACAGTGAAGATGGTTAAAATTGATGGGAAGATGGATGGAGCCAAATACAGGACCATTCTGGAAGAAAACCTGATGGAGTCTGCAAAAGACCTGAGACTGGGACGGAGATTTGTCTTCCAACAAGACAATGATCCAAAACATAAAGCAAAATCTACAATGGAATGGTTCAAAAATAAACATATCCAGGTGTTAGAATGGCCAAGTCAAAGTCCAGACCTGAATCCAATATCGAGAATCTGTGGAAAGAACTGAAAACTGCTGTTCACAAATGCTCTCCATCCAACCTCACTGAGCTCGAGCTGTTTTGCAAGGAGGAATGGGAAAAAATTTCAGTCTCTCGATGTGCCAAACTGATGGAGACATACCCCAAGCGACTTACAGCTGTAATCGCAGCATAAAAGGTGGCGCTACAAAGTATTAACTTAAGGGGGCTGAATAATTTTGCACGCCCAATCTTTCAGTTTTTGATTTGTTAAAAAAGTTTGAAATATCCAATAAATGTCGTTCCACTTCATGATTGTGTCCCACTTGTTGTTGATTCTTCACAAAAAAATACAGTTTTATATCTTTATGTTTGAAGCCTGAAATGTGGCAAAAGGTCGAAAAGTTCAAGGGGGCCGAATACTTTCGCAAGGCACTGTATGTGCTTTGCAACATAGCGTGTGTTTTGAAACATTGCTAACAGTTTCAGGGCCATGGGCCTTTCTCATGATGGACAAATACAGAATAACATGAAGACAGGAACTGTGCAATGAGTTGGGGGGGCACATTCAGAACGTAGTGTTGCGAGAACAAACGCTCTTTTGTTAGATAACAGGAGCTAACGGTATCAAGCATGAGCGCATAGATATTCTTCACAAGCAAGTTACATCTATCAACTGGAGTGCCCGGGGGCTGGTACCAGCTCGTATGACAACAATCAACGATAGGCTGGGTGAGTCTAAACCACGCCCAGTCTCTACTCTGACAGGCCGGCTCGGAAGCAGGAACTATTTCTGTCAGGGTATATTTATAATATCTTTGTCAAGAACAAGTCAGTTCTCTGTTTGCCCTGCGAGGTGGGACAGAGGGCCCGTATATACGAAAATTGCATTTACCACTGATTGCTTTACCACTTACCACTTATACATAGTATACAATCGGTGACTCATTATCATATTTATCCTGATACCAGATTCGATTTGACGCAACTCTAACACTACCATGTTTAGCTAACCTGGCCTGAGTATTTGAAAAATATATAAAGTCAAGCTAGCTACCATGTTTAGCTAACCTGGCCTGAGTATTTGAAAAATATATAAAGTCAAGCTAGCTACCATGTTTAGCTAACCTGGCCTGAGTATTTGTATGTGTGTATGTATTACACTTTAGATTGTTGGCCGAACGCAACATGTAAACTGTTGGTCCAATGTTTCATGATTCCATGAATTTTACCATACACACAAAAAGCTTATTTCGCTCCGATTTGGTGCACAAATTTGTTTACATCCCTGTTAGTGAGCATTTATCCTTTGCCAAGATAATCCCTCCACCTGACAGGTGTGGCATATCTAGATTCTGATTAAACATCATGGTCATTACACAGGTGCACCTTGTGCTGTGGACAATAAATGGCCGCACAACACAATGCCACAGATGTCTCAAGTTTTGAGGGAGCATGCAATTGTCATGCTGACTGAAGGAATGTTCACCAGAGCCTTTGCCAGAGAATTTGAATTGAAATTCTCTACCGTAAGCCGCCTCCAAGGTCGTTTTTGAGAATTTGGGAGTATGTCCAACCAGCCTCACAACCAGAGACCACATGTAACCACGCCAGCTCAGGACTTCCACATCCGGCTTTTTTACATGCGGGATCGTCTGAGACCATCCAAAAAGACAGCTGATGAAATCGAGGAGTATATCTGTCGGTAATAAAGCATTTTGTGGGGAAAATCTCATTCTGATTGGCTTGGCCTGGCTTCCCAGTGGGTGGGCCTATGCCCTCCCAGGCCCACGCATGGCTACGCCCCTGCCCAGTCATGTGAAATCCATAGATTAGGGCGTAATGAATTTATTTCAACTACTGATGCTCTTATATGAACTATAACTCAGTAAATTTGTTGACATTGTTGCATGTTGCGTATTGTGTGTAGTTTTATGAGGAAAAGATTTAATTTAATCAATTTTAGAACGTAACAAAATGTGTAAATTGTATCTACAGGGCCTTCGGAAAGTTTTCAGATCTCCACATTTAGTTTACAGCCTTATTCTAAAATGGATCAAATAAATATAATTCCTCTTCAATCTTTACACAATACCCCATAATAACAAAACAAAAACAGATTATTTGAAATTTTCTGCAAATGTATTAAATTAAAAAACAAAAATATCTTATTTACCTAAGTATTCAGACCCTTTGCTATGAGACTCGAAATTGAGCTCAGGTGCATCCTGTTTCCATTGATCATCCTTGAGATGTTTCTACCCCTTGGGTTGTGCCGTGGCGGAGATCTTTGTGGGCTATACTCGGCCTTGTCTCAGGATGGTAAGTTGGTGGTTGAAGATATCCCTCTAGTGGTGTGGGGGCTGTGCTTTGGCAAAGTGGGTGGGGTTATACCCTTCCTGTTTGGCCCTGTCCGGGTGTGTCATCGGATGGGGCCACAGTGTCTCCTGACCCCTCCTGTCTCAGACTCCAGTATTGTCTGGAGTACTTCTCCTGTCCTATCTGGTGTCCTGTGTGAATTTAAGTATGCTCTCTCTAATTCTCTCTTTCTTTCTCTCTCTCGGAGGACCTGAGCCCTAGGACCATGCCCCAGGACTACCTGACATGATGACTCTTTGCTGTCCCCAGTCCACCTGGCCGTGCTGCTGCTCCAGTTTCAACTGACCTGAGCCCTAGGACCATGCCCCAGGACTACCTGACATGATGACTCCTTGCTGTCCCCAGTCCACCTGACCGTGCTGCTGCTCCAGTTTCAACTGTTCTGCCTTATTATTATTCGACCATGCTGGTCATTTATGAACATTTGAACATCTTGGCCATGTTCTGTTATAATCTCCACCCGGCACAGCCAGAAGAGGACTGGCCACCCCACATAGCCTGGTTCCTCTCTAGGTTTCTTCCTAGGTTTTGGCCTTTCTAGGGAGTTTTTCCTAGCCACCGTGCTTCTACACCTGCATTGCTTGCTGTTTGGGGTTTTAGGCTGGGTTTCTGTACAGCACTTTGAGATATCAGCTGATGTACGAAGGGCTATATAAATCAATTTGATTTGATTTGATAAGTTTCCTCCGTCATGATGCCATCTATTTTGTGAAGTGCACCAGTCCCTACTGCAGCAAAGCACCCCCACAGCATGATGCTGCCACCCCCGTGCTTCATGGTTGGGATGGAGTTCTTCGGCTTGCAAGCCTCCCTCTTTTTCCTCCAAACATAACGATGGTCATTATGGCCAAACAGTTCTATTTCTGTTTCATCAGACCAGAGGACATTTCTCCAAAAAGTACGATCTCTGTCCCCATGTGCAGTTGCAAACCGTAGTCTGGCTTTTTTATGGCGGTTTTGGAGCAGTGGCTTCTTCCTTCCTGAGCAGCCTGTCAGGTTATGTCGATATAGGACTCGTTTTACTGTGGATATAGATCATTTTGTACCTGCTTCCTCCAGCATCTTCACAAGGTCCTTTGCTGTTGTTCTGGGATTGATTTGCACTTTTCGCACCAATGTACGTTCATCTCGAGGAGACAGAACGTGTCTTCCTGAGCGGTATGACGGCTGCGAGGTCCCATGGTGTTTATACTTGCGTACTATTGTTTGTATAGATGCACGTGGTACCTTTAGGCGTTTGGAAATTGCTCCCAAGGATGAACCAGTCTTGTGGAGGTCTACAATTCTTTTGTTGGCTGATTTCTTTTGATTTTCCCATGATGTCAAGCAAAGAGGCACTGAGTTTGAAGGTAGGCCTTGAAATACATCCACAGGTACACCTCCAATTGACTCTGAAGCTTCTAAAGCCATGACATCATTTTTCTGGAATTTTTCAATCTTTTTTAAGGCATAGTCAACTTAGTGTATGTAAACTTCTAACCCACTGGAATTGTAACACAGTGAATTATATGTGAAATAATCTGTCTGTAAACAATTGTTGGAAAAATGACTTGTGTCATGCACAAAGTACATGTGCTAACCGAGTTGCCAAAACTATAGTTTGTTAACAAGAAATGTGTGTACTGCTTGAAAACTGGGTTTTAATGACTCCAACCTAAGTGTATGTGAACTTCATACTTCAACTGTACCTGTTTATACAAGGTCACACAGTTGACAGTGCATGTCAGATCAAAAACGAAGCGATGAGGTCGAAGGAATTGTCCGTAGAGCTCTGAAACAGAATTGTGTTGAGGCACAGATCTGGGGAAGGGTAACAAAAAATATCTGCAGCAATAAAGGTCCTAAAAAACACAGTGGTCTCCATCATTCTTAAATGGAAGAAGTTTGGAATCACCAAGAATCTTCCTAGAGATGGCCACCCGGCTAAACTGAGCAATCGGGAGAGAAGGGCCTTGGTCAGGTAGGTGACCGAGAACCCAATGGTCACTCTGACAGAGCTCCAGAGTTCCTCTGTGGAGATGGGAGAACCTTCCAGAAGGACAACCATCTCTGCAGCACTCCACCAATCAGGCCTTTATGGTAGAGTGGCCAGACAGATGCCAATCCTCAGTAAAAGGCACTTGACAGCCCTCTTGGAGTTTGCCAATAGGCACCTAAAGACTCTCAGACCATGAGAAACAAGATTGTCTGGTCTGATGAAACCAAGATTGAACTCTTTAGCCTGAATTCCAAGAGTCACGTCTGGAGGAAACCTGGCACCATCCCTACGGTGAAGCATGGGGGTGGCAGCATCATGCTGTGGGTATGTTTTTCAGCAGCAGGGACTGAGAGACTAGTTAGGATCGAGGGAAAGATGAATGGAGCAAAGTACAGAGAGATCCTTGATTAAAGTATGCTCCATAGCACTCACAAACTCAGACTGGGGTGAAGGTTCACCTTCCAACATGACAACGACCCTAAGCACACAGCCAAGACAATGCAGGAGTGGCTTGGGGACAATTCTCTGATTGATTCTCTTGAGTGGCCTAGCCAGTGCCCGGACTTGAACCCGATCGAACATCTCTGGAGAGACCTGAAAATAGCTGTGCAGCGACACTCCCCATCCAACCTGACAGCTTGTAACCAGTAACCATACATATGTCTGTAACCACCCTGCATACCACTACTGGCTTGCTTCTGAAGCTAAGCAGGGTTGGTCTTGGTCAGTCCCGGGATGGGAGACCAGATGCTGCTGGAAGTGGTGTTGGAGGGCCAGTAGGAGCCCCTCTTTCCTCTGGTCTAAAAAATATTCCAATGCCCCAGGGCAGTGATGGGGGACACTGCCCTGTGTAGGGTGCAGTCTTTCGGATGGGACGTTAAACGGGTGTCCTGACTCTCTGAGGTCACTAAAGGTCCCATGGCACTTATTGTAAGAGTAGGGGTGTTAACCCTGGTGTCCTGGCAAAATTCCCAATCTGGCCCTCAAACCATCACGGTCACCTAATAATCCCCAGTTTACATTTGACTCATTCTTCTCCTCTCCCCTGTAACTATTCCCCAGGGCGTTGCTGCAAATGAGAACGTGTTCCCAGTCAACTTACCTGGTAAAATAAGGGATAAACAAATAAATAAAAACTTTAAGCTAATGTAAGGCTGTGGGTTGTAGGCCTGACACAATGTGCATTAAACTGTCAACTTTAAGGATGAGACTCTGTGTTCATAAGGGGATATAAAATAAATATTAAGGCGAGGGGGAATAGTGGCACCCCCAGACGCTACATCATGGCAGCCCGGACTGATCTTCTACCCAGAAGCTCTTGCTCTAATACAGGAGCCAATTAGAATACAGGTATGGTGGATCACAGTAAAAGGCCTATACATATCACATGACATTCCAGTTCCACACTAATTTAGCTTTTAGCTAACAACGTACAGATGCTGTTAATGGCACTGTAGCACCCTGAAACAAATTCCCAAGCATGTACGGTTCACAGTGTCTTCTCTATACTTAAACAGCTACAAATACAGGAACATACACTATATATAGTATGTAGACACCACTTCAAACTAGTAGATTTGGTTATGTCTAGGCGAAACAACAGCTCAGCCGCGAAGTGGTAGGCCACACAAGCTCACAGAACGGGACCGCCAAGTGCTGAAGATCATCTGTCCTCGGCTGCAACACTCACTACCGAGTTCCAAACTGCCTCTGGAAGCAACATCAGGACAAGAACTGTTCATCGCCAGTCTTTAGTTCAACTCAGACCACACTGAACCTTTAGGTGTGTCAGTGACCATATTTATTTACTATTAAGTTAAATATCTAAAAGCCACCTTTAACTATTGTCTTAAATGACAGCTGTTTGTTAGACTGCCTATCAGGACTCTAAATATACTGTAAGGTATATCTCCAAGTATATGTCTTCCACCTGTATACTATGGAAACGTGATAGTCAATGTATGATCAACTTAGTAGATGATATCCTATGTAAATATTCATGTGCATCATTATAATAGTACTCTGTCTTCATCTTTTGTGTCTTTTTAATATAAATAAATATGCATGTGTGCATCATTATAATGTAACTCATCTTTTGTGTCTTTTTAATATAAATAAATATGCATGTGTGCATCATTATAATGCAACTCATAACTTATCCTCCATTTATCCTCCCACTTGTAGTGTTTTCAAAATATCCCTTCACATATACACCCTCGGAATACCCATCAAGAGAGGCATAATATGTCAAACTGTGTAGAATTTCAGGAAATGCATTTTTTAATGTCATCAAAAAATGGGGGAGTACCCCCCATCTAATGTTCGTCCTCCCAATATCTACACCACATTTCTCTCGTGGTGTGTGTGTGTGTCACAAGATCCGGGATGAAGTTTCTGCTAGGTACAGATCTAGGATCAGCTTCCCTCCCCTAATTCTAACCTTGGCCATCAATGGGGAAAATGTGAAACTAACCGAAGATCAGCATGTAGGGGCAACCTCACCCTTCATTGTTGTAAAGCCTCCTTTTCCCTCGTGAAGAACGGGTGTATTACTGACGTAGAAACCATACAGTGGAGTTTGACATGAACACAAAATGTACAACACACAACTTATTTTCAGCAGCAATTTCCAAATTTATTGAGACTGATTTGTTTTGCAAATAATAGTCAAGCTAATTTCCACTAAACATTAAGTTAGAACGAGGCCTGGGTTAGCCCTTTAGGCTAGCCCTCACAACAGGACGGTAGGGAAGTTCATGTTTGGCTATAAAAACAATCAAGGGATCAGCACTATACAGAAAATCTTCCCACTTGAATCCTCCCAAACAGAACAAGGTATTGATTATTCAACACATCTTCGTTACAAACACAGGTTTATGATATAATCAATATAAAGTCAGTATCATATTGAACAAAATTCCCAAACAGAACCGTAAAGCTTCAAGCATCTCACTTTACAAATGAAAGACACCTTGCGAAACATGAGAGAAAATAAATAATATATAATAGTAATATCAATTTATATATATATGAACACATCACTCTTAGTAAAGAACAGAGTCGAAAATAAAAAGTAAGAATTTTGAAATATAGTATACTCTTCATATCACCATGTCTATGGCTTTGTGATTTGCACATATGAATCAAGCTATACAGGCTAAATCAGGATTTGAGTTTGGTGCACATCTAAGAAAGGAATCGCTATATTCATCTTCTGACAGCTCCAGTTGTTCCTGGTGTGAAATGAGCTGTGTGCGGATGTTAGAGACTTTGGTATGACAAATGAACAGAGACGTGCAGTTTAGACCATAAAACCACAAAGGATTCAGAAACAGAAACACATAGCTGCATTTTTTTTGTCTCAACTTTTTGCACCTGTGATTGAGATAAAATATATGATTTCCGTTTCTCTTGAAACACACACACCCATGCAGGCACACACACACACACACACACCCATGCAGGCACACCCACACACACACCCATGCAGGCACACCCACGCACACGCCGGTAAAACAGATCGAGGCACATTGTTGAGGGGATTGGATGGCAAATATTTCCTGAATTACAACCCAAGACAAGGAAGAAGAAGACACAGGCAGGTGATGATGAGAAGAGAACTAAAGTGGGTAAAAATACCTGTGTTCACAGGAGTCTGGACTGGAAAAGCACTGGGTGGATGACAGAGAAATATCACTGATACTGCACTACTTCAAAAACACTTCTGGACAATCCCATTATATTCAGCCATTAACATTCAACATATCCACCCAATGTCATTTGTTTCCTTTCTGAAAACGTCTACAGATTAGAGATTGCTGATGGATGGGTCAAATTAAAATAATGCAACTTGAATAAAGCTCGTCACCACACATGGAGAAGGCATTTCCAACCAGTGAAATCAAACAGACAGCAGAGGGGTGTTTGTTGGATACGGTGTTAGGCATTGGGACAGATGTTCGTTGGATACGGTGTTTAGCATTGGGACAGATGGAAAAATTGAAGTCTGGCAGATGGTATGTTTGCAACCACCTCCGGCAAACCAACTCCAATTCCCAGAGCCAACATTGTGGCTCACTCTGTTCCTGTACCTTGTAGCATCCAGGCACTCCAAAACATGTCTTGTAGGTCTGGAAGGACCTTGCCCTTTGATAGGCTAAGTTGAAATATATAATATGTACACCAGTCCGATCATTTCAGACCTACAAAAAAGTATATAGGGGTTGGGGCCAGGGGTAGACTTGGGATTGGGCTTATGTTTAGGATATACAGTAGAACACACCTTTGGAAACCAGGGCAACAAGACCAGTAAAGAAAAGAGGGGTTAAAGAAGCGATCTCCAGCAGGTCTAGACTAGCAGGTCACAACGCTCTTCATATACAAGTATACCATATGTATACAAACTGAAAAATAAACGAAATAACTACATCCAAACAAAAATATTTGCGCCTGCACACGCACGGTTGAAACAAAAGCACTAGATACAATGTCTTAGATTGTTTTTGGCCTAATGTTAATGAATTAGTGTATGTCAGTAATGGCATGTGCCATACCGTACACACAGTAAGTTCTGATCCATAGCTAACTTAGAATAACTTCCTCTAATTTGTCTTTCTCTGTAAAAACCAAATACAACAGAAAACCAGAGAACTGTCACGATATAACTAATCAGAAAAGCAGAGAACTGGCTGATATAACTAATCAGAAAAGCAAAGAACTGGCTGATATAACTAATCAGAAAAGCAGAGAACTGGCTGATATAACTAATCAGAAAAGCAGAGAACTGGCTGATATAACTAATCAGAAAAGCAGAGAACTGGCTGATATAACTAATCAGAAAAGCAGAGAACTGGCTGATATAATTAATCAGAAAAGCAGAGAACTGGCTGATATAACTAATCAGAAAAGCAGAGAACTGGCTGATATAACTAATCAGAAAAGCAGAGAACTGGCTGATATAACTAATCAGAAAAGCCA
This sequence comes from Oncorhynchus clarkii lewisi, assembly GCF_045791955.1. Classification (NCBI taxonomy): domain Eukaryota; kingdom Metazoa; phylum Chordata; class Actinopteri; order Salmoniformes; family Salmonidae; genus Oncorhynchus; species Oncorhynchus clarkii. Next base: position 37,370,188 of record NC_092166.1, on the reverse strand, counting down.
CATGGCTCGCTGTCCACAACAAGGCCAAATGTAAAAGATTTCCTTATACAAGATATAAAACATCAAAAATAAAACGCACAATAATGCTTAGCATCCAGCACTTAATAATCATAATGTTAATAATGTAATCATAACAACAATAGTCTTACTTCTGATCATCACAAGACTCAAAATGGTCAAATAACAGGAAATCATCTGAAGAAAATCAATACACATCTCACATGCGTGCGCACACACGAACGCATCCACACACCGTGCCCACACGAAGGCATTAGACAGAGTGGAGGGAATGCCTTTATAGTATAATAATTCCACTACAAAAACATGGATTTTCATCAATGACCTTTTCAAACAAAAGAAAGCGTCATAAAACCACGCAACAGAACAGGCCACTCCCTGGATGGACTCAAGCAGAAGCCTGACCTTGTCTTTACAAATACAAACTGAAATACAGGTCCTCACCAAAAAGAAAGATGAGCCATCATTTAAGGTCCACTAAGATGTAAAAGTGCGCATATTCTGTATTGATGGTGAAATATACAATTGATCACTAAACAGAGGTTTTAAAGAGTAAAGAGATACAACATGAGATGGACGGACAGAATGGGTCAGGAGGAGAGACTCAATGTAAGCCATGTAGCGACATGTACAATAGTTTTATAGTGTGATTGTTTTGGCATGAGATTTGACCCGTCATCATTGTGTATGTAGTCTGTCTCTCTCACCCCTCTATCGGCCCACTTGTCGTATAGGGAAATGGTACACAAATAAGCATTTCTTCACCTTTCCTCAGACAAGACAACCTCTCTCATTCTGGGAGTAAATGTCTGAAGTAAAGATCATTGTTAGTAACATAAGCATTTCTTCACCTTTCCTCAGACAAGACAACCTCTCTCATTCTGGGAGTAAATGTCTGAAGTAGAGATCTGGATACTGCACTGTTAGTAACATAAGCATTTCGCTGCACCGCTATATAACATCTATTAAACTGTGTATGCGACCAAAAAACGTTGATATCCTCTCTGAAAGTAGAGAGCAATTACATCTGGAGTGATGGGTTATGTTCCTGCATAGTGTTCCCTTTCTCCTCCCGTCTCTAACACTCCCTTTCTCTCCCTATCTTCAACGCTCCCTCTTGCTCGGTCTACTAGAATCCCTGTGGCTTGTTTGTATGTACATTTGCTCAACCTTTCATAATTCTCACCACAGCTCAACAGAAATGCATGGTAACTTAAGTGGAGGAGAAAGAACCCATTGAAAGGCATAGGCTTTATAATCAGCAAACTACAGCACAAGCATACTACATATATATATATATATATATATATATAACAGTCATGAGGACATACAATATATCCTTAAAGGTAGGTGCGGTCACCAAGTTGTGTAGTTAAAAATCAGATTGAAAATGTAAACCACAGGGCATTGACAGGATTCTTGTTGACGTTAAAGTGCAAGTCTGTGGCAGTTTCACTCTGCAGGAGACAATGTGCCAACCGATGACCGACGCGTGCATCTTTGCAATAGATAAAAGATTGTCCCAAAAATGTATAGACAGTCCCCAAATAGGCCTGCATGGCAACAAGACACCACCTTAGCATTTTTCCAAACGGTTAACAATCCGTCATGTCAATGGCGACTGTGAACACAAATGGCCACAGTCCAACATCACCCAAGACCGTTTAATAAGTCCTCATTGGCCCCAGTGTGACATAGGTGGACAACTAAACCAATGGACAGACTCTGGTCTGGTCCTCATCAGAAACAAGAGAAAAACTAAACTAAAGAGGAAAGAAACTGCATCAGAAAGGTGGTGAGGAGAAAGAGACTCTCTTCTCTCAATCGCTCTCCATGGCAATCATCAGCACAGGGCTCAGCTTGTGTGTGTGGCACCTGTCAATATAGATCATTGTCATGTATCGCCCGCATACCCCACTCAGAGGAAGGCCTGCCCATGAACATGGGTAAAGAGAGCTGTCTCTGCCTGAGACATTCCAACAGATCCACAATAGATCCTAAATGATCACATGGGATCCTAAGAGATCCAGCCGAAATCCTTCTCGCTCCCGTTGTGCTGCACCCGCTCTGGCACAGAGTCATTGCTCTCCTCCTTGTCATTGTCCATCGCCCCGTCTCCCGCCGTCATCATCCCTGAGTCATCCTTCCACTTCCTTCCCTTGTCATCCACCTCTCCTACTATCTCTCCATCCCCTTCCGTCATCATCTCTTCCTCTCCGTCACCGTCGCACTCTGTCTGGTCATCAGGGAAATGGTGGTCGCCGGGATACAGCTCGTCCTCTGGGGAGAGGTCTCCGCCCACTTCCCCGTTGTGGTCCAATAACGCGGCCATGCCCCGCCCGGAACAGTCAGCGCAGACGCCATGGCGACGGGAGCCGTGTTTGATTCCGACACTGGCTGCCGACATGAAGACCCGGCTGCAGACCTTACACACATACTTCTTGTCCTTACTGTGGACCTGTAGGAGAGACACACATTAACACACAACCTACATACATACTTCTTGTCCTTACTGTGGACCTGTAGGAGAGACACACATTAACACACAACCTACATACATACTTCTTGTCCTTACTGTGGACCTGTAGGAGAGACACACATTAACACACAACCTACATACATACTTCTTGTCCTTACTGTGGACCTGTAGGAGAGACACACATTAACACACAACCTACATACATACTTCTTGTCCTTACTGTGGACCTGTAGGAGAGACACACATTAACACACAACCTACATACATACTTCTTGTCCTTACTGTGGACCTGTAGGAGAGACACACATTAACACACAACCTACATACATACTTCTTGTCCTTACTGTGGACCTGTAGGAGAGACACACATTAACACACAACCTACATACATACTTCTTGTCCTTACTGTGGACCTGTAGGAGAGACACACATTAACACACAACCTACACACATACTTCTTGTCCTTACTGTGGACCTGTAGGAGAAACACACATTAACACACAACCTACATACATACTTCTTGTCCTTACTGTGGACCTGTAGGAGAGACACACATTAACACACAACCTACATACATACTTCTTGTCCTTACTGTGGACCTGTAGGAGAGACACACATTAACACACAACCTACATACATACTTCTTGTCCTTACTGTGGACCTGTAGGAGAGACACACATTAACACACAACCTACACACACACTTCTTGTCCTTACTGTGGACCTGTAGGAGAGACACACATTAACACACAACCTACATACATACTTCTTGTCCTTACTGTGGACCTGTAGGAGAGACACACATTAACACACAACCTACATACATACTTCTTGTCCTTACTGTGGACCTGTAGGAGAGACACACATTAACACACAACCTACACACATCCTTCTTGTCCTTACTGTGGACCTGTAGGAGAGACACACATTAATACACAACCTACACACATACTTCTTGTCATTACTGTGGACTCTGCTCTCTGAACTCCTCCCCTGAGCACAGCACAGCAGCTGACTGGGACTCTGCTCTCTGAACTCTTCTCCCCTGAGCACAGCAGCTGACTGAGACTCTGCTCTCTGAACTCCTCTCCCCTGAGCACATCACAGCAGCTGACTGGGACTCTGCTCTCTGAACTCCTCTCCCCTGAGCACAGCACAGCAGCTGACTGGGACTCTGTTCTCTGAACTCTTCTCCCCTGAGCACAGCACAGCAGCTGACTGGGACTCAGTTCTCTGAACTCCTCTCCCCTGAGCACTGCACAGCAGCTGACTGGGACTCTGCTCTCTGAACTCCTCTCCCCTGAGCACAGCACAGAAGCTGAATGGGACTCTGCTCTCTGAACTCCTCTCCCCTGAGCACAGCACAGCAGCTGACTTGGACTCTGTTCGCTGAACTCTTCTCCCCTGAGCACAGCACAGCAGCTGACTGGGACTCTGTTCTCTGAACTCCTCTCACCTGAGCACAGCACAGCAGCTGACTGGGACTCTGCTCTCTGAACTCCTCTCCCCTGAGCACAGCACAGCAGCTGACTGGGACTCTGCTCTCTGAACTCCTCTCCCCTGAGCACAGCAGCTGACTGGGACTCTGCTCTCTGAACTCCTCTCCCCTGAGCACAGCAGCTGACTGGGACTCTGCTCTCTGAACTCCTCTCCCCTGAGCACAGCAGCTGACTGGGACTCTCCTCTCTGAACTCCTCTCCCCTGAGCACAGCAGCTGACTGGGACTCTGCTCTCTGAACTCCTCTCCCCTGAGCACATCACAGCAGCTGACTGGGACTCTGCTCTCTGAACTCCTCTCCCCTGAGCACAGCACAGCAGCTGACTGGGACTCTGTTCTCTGAACTCTTCTCCCCTGAGCACAGTACAGCAGCTGACTGGGACTCTGTTCTCTGAACTCCTCTCCCCTGAGCACAGCACAGCAGCTGACTGGGACTCTGCTCTCTGAACTCCTCTCCCCTGAGCACAGCACAGCAGCTGACTGGGACTCTGCTCTCTGAACTCCTCTCCCCTGAGCACAGCAGCTGACTGGGACTCTGCTCTCTGAACTCCTCTCCCCTGAGCACATCACAGCAGCTGACTGGGACTCTGCTCTCTGAACTCCTCTCCCCTGAGCACAGCACAGCAGCTGACTGGGACTCTGTTCTCTGAACTCTTCTCCCCTGAGCACAGCACAGCAGCTGACTGGGACTCAGTTCTCTGAACTCCTCTCCCCTGAGCACTGCACAGCAGCTGACTGGGACTCTGCTCTCTGAACTCCTCTCCCCTGAGCACAGCACAGAAGCTGAATGGGACTCTGCTCTCTGAACTCCTCTCCCCTGAGCACAGCACAGCAGCTGACTGGGACTCTGCTCTCGGAAATCCTCGCCCCTGAGCACAGCACAGCAGCTGACTGGGACTCTGCTCTCTGATCTCCTCTCCCCTGAGCACAGCACAGCAGCTGACTGGGACTCTGCTCTCTGTGACTGTCTGCTACTGCACTGCTCTTACCAGTGTGTGTCTCAGCTCACTGCTGTACCCCGGTGGTGACTGTCTGCTACTGCACTGCTCTTACCAGTGTGTGTCTCAGCTCACTGTTGTACCCCGGTGGTGACTGTCTGCTACTGCACTGCTCTTACCAGTGTGTGTCTCAGCTCACTGCTGTACCCCGGTGGTGACTGTCTGCTACTGCACTGCTCTTACCAGTGTGTGTCTCAGCTCACTGCTGTACCCCGGTGGTGACTGTCTGTTACTGCACTGCTCTTACCAGTGTGTGTCTCTTCATGTGCTCCCTCCTGGTGAACTTCTTGCCACAGATCTCACAGGGGTAGGGCCTCTCACCCGTGTGGGAGCGCATGTGCCTCTTTAGGATGCACTGGTGCATGGCAGAGAAACTACAGTAGGGACACTTAAACTTCTTACGGATCACTGTGAAGTCATTCACTGGAGAGAGAGAGAGAGAGAGAGAGAGAGAGAGAGAGAGAAAGAGAGAGAGAGAGAAAGAGAGAGAGAGAGAGATTAGTTTGCATCTAGTCTGCGTGAGTTAAACCACAGTTTGTTTAAAGCTCATTCAAAAGTTTTAAAACGTCTACATCAGTTAGATTAATAAAATACCAGAAGAGCAATTTAAGTGACAGGTTCAATTGATCAAAGACTCAGGTTTAAAAGACACTGCCATCCTATATTTAACATTAGAGTGTATTACCAACTCTGATGCCCACCTAAATGTCAGTGACTAGTCTATTGGATCAAACAAAGACATCAGAGAGAGACAGAGAACAATACAGTAAGGATAAAGGTCTACAATAGAGCTACATCTCCACTTTACATAATAGATCAACTCAGGATGAATTGGGTTAAGATCAACACACACGTGAGATCAGGTACAAACTACATACATACAAAGGTTAAAGGGGAGAGCGATGATGGAGAGGTATTACAACACAGCAGGGCTTGGATGGACGGCTCTGATAGCTCTATATCTACACATGACATATAACAGGTAACCCAGAGGAGGAATCAGGTCCTGTACAGACCGACACACATGAGATTGAGAACTTGCTAGATACTTACAGCGGTGAAGTCAGGTAAAAGGGAGACAGTACATAATAATACCATCCTGTTGATTTTCAGCTTCTACAGCAGGGCTCTCCAACTCTGTTTCTGGGGTGCCGCCCTCCTTTATGTTTTCACCCCAATCCCAGCTGTAACTGACCTTATCGACCAGCTAATTATTACAGTCAGGTGCGCTAGTTTAGGGTTGGAGCCAAACGTACAGGACGGCATAGCTCTCCAGAAACAGGGTTGGAGAGCCCTATTCTACAGCCCCGCTAAGCCCACTAATTCAACGTCTAAAGGCTAAGCAGACATATTGTGTTGATGTCTGTGTGTGCACACAGGCGTCTTACCCGGACGTTGACTAAATGTGTTCGGGCAAAAAGCGTCCCACTGGGGACAGACGTCAATTCAATGTCTATTCCACGTTGGTTCCACGTGATTTCTCTGAAATGACCTGGAAACAATGTTGGTTCAACCAGTGTGTGCCCAGTGGGTTAATAGATTGGGTGAGGAGCAAACCTCAAGTAAGACAAGACCAGTGGGGGTGTGACACACATGTTGGTTACCTGACATTAGGAAGGCTCAGGGAGTCAGAATAGAAAACATGACCAGCTCATCCGACCTTAAACTGTTAGGCATGACTTGTTTGGGTAACATGGCCGTAACTCAAAGTCTATGGAGCAGAGTCTATATCTACAACCAAAAGCCTTTTACATGGCCGTAACTCAAAGTCTATGGAGCAGAGTCTATATCTACAACCAAAAGCCTTTTACATACTCACACAGTATGCAGATATTACTTACCTGGTAAGACCATTTAGGAAAGGAAAATGAATGTGTGTTAAATGCCTGATTTTATACAGTTTGTGTGTGTATTTCTACATAACTACCGGACTCAAACACAACAAAACACTATCAGACCCAACGCCCCCACGTGTATTCCTTCACAGTTTATTGATTACAGAATACAAACTACCAGGAAATGGCATCAAACTTCAGAAAAATACATATCGATATATGATATTCGGGAATGGAAAGATAAAGAAATACAGTCTAAAATACCCTTTTACAAAACAAAACAACAACAGTGCAGCTGAAATCAGCCTCATTTGCTCTTTATAAAAAGGCCTAATACATCTGGTCTGGTCTAATACATCACATGAGAGGAGCCTAGCCTGCTTCCCTGTTTTGACCATAGGCCAGAGTCTTTCTCCCCGAAAAAACGGGACCCCAGGTTTTTCGGGGTTGACATTTGACTGAGTTTTTTTCTATGTCAGCTCAGGGATGAGTTTCTTAAACAAGACTACAAGTTCCACTTGCTCCATTCTCATATCTGTTTGTGTGAAAAACACCAAAATGACCTACAGGGCATGTGACACCCTAGAGTGCACTGCTTTTGACCAGAATCATAATGGCTGATGCCCCTAAAGTTCCATGAATGGGGCCTCTGCTCGTCCCTTTGAGTAATATTCCCAGTATGGGTACAGACACACATTGACCAGGACTGGCAAACATAGCTTTATCTTGTCATTGCCCTTTGGGGGTTGACACAAGGCTGGCTTTTTTTGGTCAGATGCATTTGTAAAAGGTCCAGTGTGAATCCAAATTTAATTGAATGAGTGGTTGGTTGATTGGCTAATTGGTTGATGCCCTCCCATGAAATTAGGACACTACATGCTACTGTACTACAGTCAAACAGCCAGAAAAATACCCTCTCTCCCTCAGAATGATCAGAATGAGGAAGCGGAAAGAGGACTATTCCCAGCTAACAGAGAGAACTTTTCTGTAATGTTCCCCTGATGTTTGAGTGTCCAGTTTTCTGTTAGTTAGGTGAACATTTTATGTATGTTAGCAAAAACCTCCTGAGACCCTATTTAGCATGTTTTGGCGTTAACCTCTTGAAACAAGGGGGCACTATTTTCATTTTTGGAAAAATAACGTTCCCAAAGTAATCGGGCTACTTTTCAGGACCAGATAATAGAATAAGCATATAATTGATAGCTCAAAGGATTTTTGTCAATGAAAATTACGTTTTTGGCGACATCGTGTGGAAGCTGAAAGAATTGCATCCGTCTCCATATTAAATTTGGTTTCCTTTAAACAATCCATGAAAGGGGCGCATGGATACTTTTTTCAGATTTCAGTGACCAGTTTTTCTTGCGCTTTTCGATGAAACACACGCTCTGTTATTGTCACAGCCGTGATTTAACAGATTTTTAACAGAATGTTCGAAAAAGGAGGGGGTAGGATGAAGAGGTTTTAAAAAGGGTTTTCTAATGATCAATTAGACTTTTAAAATGATAAACTTGGATTAGCTAACACAACGTGCCATTGGAACACAGGAGTGATGGTTGCTGATAATGGGCCTCTGTACGCCTATGTAGATATTCCATTAAAAAATCAGCCGTTTCCAGCTACAATAGTCATTTACAACATTAACAATGTCCACGCTGTATTTCTGATCAATGTGATGTTATTTTAACGTACAAAAAGTGTTTTTCTTTCAAAAACAAGGACATTTCTAAGTGACCCCAAACTATTGAATGGTAGTGTACATGATTACACTGTTCATTTATAAAGTAGTTACTATTCAACATGTCTACACCGGGGATCTAAACTCACAACCTTTAGGTTCACGGTATTCTGATCTTTAAAAGCACCGTGTGTGTGTCCCTAACCTTGCCAACAGACAAAGAACTGTGAATGGAACAGTGGTTAGCCAATCAGAGCCTTGACTCTGCAACAGAAACAAGGGGTGGTGTGTAAAGAAACACCTCTTTAGGGACATCCCTGAAACAAGCTGGGAACTAGACTAAAACCTCCAGGGGACCACCACAGAACGTTCTAGAACATTAATATCTTATATTCTGAGAACATGGTAACCCTGTTCTGTGTATGTTTGGTGTGACATTGATGAAATGTTCTCTTAACCCTCAGAAAACTGAACACATGAATGTTCCTGCAACGTTCCCAGAAATTGTGTCTATAAAATTAATATCTTATATTCTGTGAACATGGTAACCACGTTTTGGGTATGTTTTGAGTGACGTTGATGTCCTAATGAGACTCTTAAGGGAATGTTCTCCAATGTTGTGGGAACGTTTGTTGTTAGCTGGGTTTTAGGAGTCATCGCTCTCAGAGATGAACATTTATTGCGAGACAGCATTTTAGTCAAACCACTCAAACACTGTGACATGCTTAAGTCCTTAAGGACCAACAGAGAGCGAGAGACAGAGAGAGAGTGAGAGAGAAAGCGAGAGAGAGAGTGAGCAAGAGCGAGAGAGAGAGATAGAGAGAGAGAGAGAGACAGAGAGAGAGAGAGAGAGAGAGAGAGAGAGAGAGAGAGAGAGAGAGAGAGAGAGAGAGAGAGGGACAGAGAGAGACAGGGAGAGAGAGAGAGAGAGAGCTTTGTGGTTCTACAATTCAGTTACTCAAATAGCATCAATCCAACAACCAAATTATACATTCAAAACTCATGCCCCTTTGTTTTCAAATCATAGGAAGCAGGAGGAAGACAAAAATTCCATTTAAGATACAGTAAGTGATAGGTTTGGCCTAGTTTTCAGTCCCACCCTGTCATTCACAAACATTATTCCCTGTACATCAACCACAGACTGTGTTACAATGAGCAGTCTGCCCCTCTCTGACCACACCATCCAACCACACCATCCAACTCCATTTCCCATATACTCTCCCTCTCTATTCTTTTCAGGTCAGAGAGGTCATGCCCCTCCTCCGCCCACTTCCTCTTTAGCTGAAGAGTCTTAGGTCAATAAGGGCTGGAGCTGAGAAGAGCCAATTACTATTCTCCTTCAGCTGGGCTTATAGAGGGGGTAAGGAGGATTGGGCGCAGCGCACAGAGAAGGGGATTTGGAACGACCCTAACCCCATCCCAACAGCGTGTCTCTATTGTTTTAAGTTGCATCAGCACGGATCTGAAAACAACACAGGCCAACACAGGCCAAATGTAGGAAAATGAAAATGCCTTCACAGAAACCTGCTTCCACCAGTCCATTTAGTTCACACCAGAGCAGATGAAGGAAGGGAAACCAGTCATTGTCCCAAAACATAGAGTGATACCTCTGTCCTCAAATCCATTTAGGTGTACTTTAGTGGAAGACGATTTGGGTAAACATTAGCCCCTAAGGGCCGTTGTATCTGTCACAGTTGTCGACTCTGAATGTGAGATGGTTTTACACCTGAGTTGTTTCAGTGAGACTTCCTGATTTGAATTAAAACAGATGATTGTAGCATTGTTTCCGACTAGATAAGCCTCTGATCAGAGTGTGCAGCATGAACACTGACAGTGAATGTGTCACGTAAACAGGAGGTGGTGCTGACTTGTGGCAGCAGTCAGTTTCTGAATAGTTTTAGTGAGAAGTAAAGAACTGGAGATACAGATCTCCCTGTATGGAGAAGAGGGCCTATAGGTTGAGCCCTGACTGGCGACACAGAGGGAGACAGGGGGCTGGGGGAAATAACAAAGTTCCCCACTAAAGTCAGCTTTGTGTTTCGCCCCCTAATAGTGACGATTTAAGAAAGGTACTGGAAGCTGATCCTAGACCTGATCCTATTTCCAACAGCAGCACAATATCATCAATGAAATGAGCAGCCCTATTTCAACTCCATAAACAAGTGACAGAATGACAAACAGACAGACAAACACGGACACACATATTTATATATATATTAAAACAAAGCTCTCAGTTGAGCAGTTACAGTACATTTTCACTGTTAACTTCGCATATTAATTATGCTTTTTTTAAAAGATGCCTAAAGCCTCCTCGAAAATATAGGCTCATATGTAAAAACCAAACATTTGATAAAATATCGGTCTTTAATCTTATAAATGTACAAATACTTACACATTTTCCACAGGCTGTATAAAATGTACCAGTGCTCTTACAAAAAAGCCATATGGGGCCCAGATCGACACTGATGTGAAGGGAGATATGGGTTTATGGAGGGAGATATGGGTTTATGGAGGGAGATATGGGTTTATGGAGGGAGATATGGGTTTAGGGAGGGAAGATATGGGTTTATGGAGGGAGATATGGGTTTATGGAGGGAGATACGGGTTTAGGGAGGGAGATATGGGTTTATGGAGAGAGATATGGGTTTATGGAGGGAGATACGGGTTTAGGGAGGAAGATATGGGTTTAGGGAGGGAGATATGGGTTTATGGAGGGAGATATGGGTTTATGGAGGGAGATACGGGTTTAGGGAGGAAGATATGGGTTTAGGGAGGGAGATATGGGTTTATGGAGGGAGATACGGGTTTAGGGAGGAAGATATGGGTTTAGGGAGGGAGATATGGGTTTAGGGAGGGAGATATGGGTTTATGGAGAGAGATTTGGGTTTATGGAGGAAGTGACACCACAGGTCATTAAATGGCATGTATAGTGTGTGAGTGTGTGTGCGTGCATGTGTGCGTATGTGGGTGTGTGTGTGTGTGTGTGTGTTTACGTGGGTGTGTGTGTGTGTGTGTGTGTGGTGGGTGTGTGTGTGTGTGTGTGCGTACGTGGGTGTGTTTGTGTGTTGTGTGTGTGTGTGTGTGTGTGTGTGTGTGTGTGTGTGTGTGTGCATACGTGGGTGGGTGTGTGTGTGTACGTGGGTGTGTGTGTGTTTACTCTCTTTATCTTTGTATGCTTCCAAGCTCAATCGACCACATTCACATGGTGATGATGACTATTATGGTTGCTATGGGCGTCTACCTTCATCTCATGATGCAAGCCCCACAGTTGCTCGGCAACCCCACCCTGCCCCACCCCCATACCGACCCTTCTCCATGA